>NC_047109.1:118022967-118282967 GCF_902500255.1 Thalassophryne amazonica | reverse complement strand
TTAACTAAAGCACTCCTTCTGCTGAATCACCTCTAAATTATTTACACATTATTCACTTTGCGTGTTTTTAGGAATCCACTAGGTTGCGTAGCTACTAGCTTTTAGCCGATTTAGCATGGCGGCTTCTCCTGTCTCTCCCGCACTTTTCTGCTCTGGTTGTGAAATGTTTAGTTGTTCCTCGGCTTCCTTTAGCAGTAACGGTACTTGTAATAAGTGCAGCTTATTCGTAGCTTTGGAGGCCAGGCTGGGCGAATTGGAGACTTGGCTCCGCACCGTGGAAAATTCTACAGCTAGCCAGGCCCCTGTAGTCGGTGCGGACCAAGGTGGCTTAGCCACCGTTAGCTCCCTCCTGGCAGATCCCGTGCAGTCGGGAAAGCAGGCCGACTGGGTGACTGTGAGGAGGAAGCGTAGCCCTAAACAGAAGCCCCGTGTACACCGTCAACCCGTTCACATCTCTAACCGTTTTTCCCCACTCGACACACTCGCCGAGGATCAAACTCTGGTTATTGGCGACTCTGTTTTGAGAAATGTGAAGTTAGCGACACCAGCAACCATTGTCAATTGTCTTCCGGGGGCCAGAGCAGGCGACATTGAAGGAAATTTGAAATTGCTGGCTAAGGCTAAGCGTAAATTTGGTAAGATTGTAATTCACGTCGGCAGTAATGACACTCGGTTACGCCAATCGGAGGTCACTAAAATTAACATTAAATCGGTGTGTAACTTTGCAAAAACAATGTCGGACTCTGTTGTTTTCTCTGGGCCCCTCCCCAATCAGACCGGGAGTGACATGTTTAGCCGCATGTTCTCCTTGAATTGCTGGCTGTCTGAGTGGTGTCCAAAAAATGAGGTGGGCTTCATTGATAATTGGCAAAGCTTCTGGGGAAAACCTGGTCTTGTTAGGAGAGACGGCATCCATCCCACTTTAGATGGAGCAGCTCTCATTTCTAGAAATCTGGCCAATTTTCTTGGATCCTCCAAACTGTGACTGTCCAGCGTTGGGACCAGGAGGCAGAGCTGTGGTCTTATACACCTCTCTGCAGCTTCTCTCCCCCTGCCATCCCCTCATTACCCCATCCCCGTAGAGACGGTGCCTGCTCCCAGACCACCAATAACCAGCAAAAATCTATTTAAGCAAAAAAATTCAAAAAGAAAAAATAATATAGCACCTTCAACTGCACCACAGACTAAAACAGTTAAATGTGGTCTATTAAACATTAGGTCTCTCTCTTCTAAGTCCCTGTTGGTAAATGATATAATAATTGATCAACGTATTGATTTATTCTGCCTAACAGAAACTTGGTTACAGCAGGATGAATATGTTAGTTTAAATGAGTCAACACCCCCGAGTCACACTAACTGTCAGAATGCTCGTAGCACGGGCCGGGGCGGAGGATTAGCAGCAATCTTCCATTCCAGCTTATTAATTAATCAAAAACCTAGACAGAGCTTTAATTCATTTGAAAGCTTGTCTCTTAGTCTTGTCCATCCAAATTGGAAGTCCCAAAAACCAGTTTTATTTGTTATTATCTATCGTCCACCTGGTCGCTACTGTGAGTTTCTCTGTGAATTTTCAGACCTTTTGTCTGACTTAGTGCTTAGCTCAGATAAGATACTTATAGTGGGCGATTTTAACATCCACACAGATGCTGAGAATGACAGCCTCAACACTGCATTTAATCTATTATTAGACTCTATTGGCTTTGCTCAAAAAGTAAATGAGTCCACCCACCACTTTAATCATATCTTAGATCTTGTTTTGACTTATGGTATGGAAATAGAAGACTTAACAGTATTCCCTGAAAACTCCCTTCTGTCTGATCATTTTTTAATAACATTTACATTTACCCTGATGGACTACCCTGCAGTGGGGAACAAGTTTCATTACACTAGAAGTCTTTCAGAAAGCGCTGTAACTAGGTTTAAGGATATGATTCCTTCTTTATGTTCTCTATTGTCATATACCAACACAGAGCAGAGTAGCTACCTAAACTCTGTAAGAGAGTTAGAGTATCTCGTCAATAGTTTTACATCCTCATTGAAGACAACTTTGGATGCTGTAGCTCCTCTGAAAAAGAGAGCTTTAAATCAGAAGTGTCTGACTCCGTGGTATAACTCACAAACTCGTAGCTTAAAGCAGATAACCCGTAAGTTGGAGAGGAAATGGCGTCTCACTAATTTAGAAGATCTTCACTTAGCCTGGAAAAAGAGTTTGTTGCTCTATAAAAAAGCCCTCCGTAAAGCTAGGACATCTTTCTACTCATCACTAATTGAAGAAAATAAGAACAACCTCAGGTTTCTTTTCAGCACTGTAGCCAGGCTGACAAAGAGTCAGAGCTCTATTGAGCTGAGTATTCCATTAACTTTAACTAGTAATGACTTCATGACTTTCTTTGCTAACAAAATTTTGACTATTAGAGAAAAAATTACTCATAACCATCCCAAAGATGTATCGTTATCTTTGGCTGCTTTCAGTGATGCCGGTATTTGGTTAGACTCTTTCTCTCCGATTGTTCTGTCTGAGTTATTTTCATTAGTTACTTCATCCAAACCATCAACATGTTTATTAGACCCCATTCCTGCCAGGCTGCTTAAGGAAGTCCTACCATTATTTAATGCTTCAATCTTAAATATGATCAACTTATCTTTGTTAGTTGGCTATGTACCACAGGCTTTTAAGGTGGCAGTAATTAAACCATTACTTAAAAAGCCATCACTTGACCCAGCTATTTTAGCTAATTATAGGCCAATCTCCAACCTTCCTTTTCTCTCAAAGATTCTTGAGAGGGTAGTTGTAAAACAGCTAACTGATCACCTGCAGAGGAATGGTCTATTTGAAGAGGTTCAGTCAGGTTTTAGAATTCATCATAGTACAGAAACAGCATTAGTGAAGGTTACAAATGATCTTCTTATGGCTTCGGACAGTGGACTTATCTCTGTGCTTGTTCTGTTGGACCTCAGTGCTGCTTTTGATACTGTTGACCATAAAATTTTATTACAGAGATTAGAGCATGTCATAGGTATTAAAGGCACTGCGCTGCGGTGGTTTGAATCATATTTGTCTAATAGATTACAGTTTGTTCATGTAAATGGGGAATCTTCTTCACAGACTAAAGTTAATTATGGAGTTCCACAAGGTTCTGTGCTAGGACCAATTTTATTCACTTTATACATGCTTCCCTTAGGCAGTATTATTAGACGGTATTGCTTAAATTTTCATTGTTACGCAGATGATACCCAGCTTTATCTATCCATGAAGCCAGAGGACACACACCAATTAGCTAAACTGCAGGATTGTCTTACAGACATAAAGACATGGATGACCTCTAATTTCCTGCTTTTAAACTCAGATAAAACTGAAGTTATTGTACTTGGCCCCACAAATCTTAGAAGCATGGTGTCTAACCAGATCTTTACTCTGGATGGCATTTCCCTGACCTCTAGTAATACTGTGAGAAATCTTGGAGTCATTTTTGATCAGGATATGTCATTCAAAGCGCATATTAAACAAATATGTAGGACTGCCTTTTTGCATTTACGCAATATCTCTAAAATTAGAAAGGTCTTGTCTCAGAGTGATGCTGAAAAACTAATTCATGCATTTATTTCCTCTAGGCTGGACTATTGTAATTCATTATTATCAGGTTGTCCTAAAAGTTCCCTGAAAAGCCTTCAGTTAATTCAAAATGCTGCAGCTAGAGTACTAACGGGGACTAGAAGGAGAGAGCATATCTCACCCATATTGGCCTCTCTTCATTGGCTTCCTGTTAATTCTAGAATAGAATTTAAAATTCTTCTTCTTCCTTATAAGGTTTTGAATAATCAGGTCCCATCTTATCTTAGGGACCTCATAGTACCATATCAGCCCAATAGAGCGCTTCGCTCTCAGACTGCAGGCTTACTTGTAGTTCCTAGGGTTTGTAAGAGTAGAATGGGAGGCAGAGCCTTCAGCTTTCAGGCTCCTCTCCTGTGGAACCAGCTCCCAATTCAGATCAGGGAGACAGACACCCTCTCTACTTTTAAGATTAGGCTTAAAACTTTCCTTTTTGCTAAAGCTTATAGTTAGGGCTGGATCAGGTGACCCTGAACCATCCCTTAGTTATGCTGCTATAGACTTAGACTGCTGGGGGGTTCCCATGATGCACTGAGTGTTTCTTTTGCTCTGTATGCACCACTCTGCATTTAATCATTAGTGATTGATCTCTGCTCCCCTCCACAGCATGTCTTTTTCCTGGTTCTCTCCCTCAGCCCCAACCAGTCTCAGCAGAAGACTGCCCCTCCCTGAGCCTGGTTCTGCTGGAGGTTTCTTCCTGTTAAAAGGGAGTTTTTCCTTCCCACTGTCGCCAAGTGCTTGCTCACAGGGGGTCCTTTTGACCGTTGGGGTTTTTCCGTAATTATTGTATAGCCTTGCCTTACAATATAAAGCGCCTTGGGGCAGCTGTTTGTTGTGATTTGGCGCTATATAAATAAAATTGATTTGATTTGATTTAATCTGCAAGCATGGCTGAACCAGCGCAGTCGAACTCTAATCAGTTTCAAGTCTATGTCTTCAACACCTGCATGTTCTAAGACTTCCTCATTGCTGACAAAATAGTCATTTTCAGGTGAAGGTGACGTTGCTGGACGGTATGTAGTTGTCTGACTTCCTGCTGGTACAAGGTCCAGGTTTCACTTCCACACAATAACAAAGGAATCAAACACTGAGTTGACCTTGGTGGATATGGTGAATTTCAATTTTCAGTTTCAATTTATTTTCATTTGTATAGCACCAAATCACAACAGAGTTGCCTCAAGGCGCTTCACACAAGTAAGGTCTATCCTTACTAACCCCCAGAGCAGCAGTGGTAAGGAAAAACTCCATCTGAGGAAGAAACCTCAAGCAGACCAGACTCTAATGTAACCCTCTGCGTGGGCCATGCTACAGACATAAATTACAGAAGCAATTCACAAAATGAATACACAGAGAAAAAGCTGTTGGTGCACAGGACAGGAGGGTCTCCAGCACAAATACCACACCCATCTCTGAATGGAGCTATAATTTGTCAGCATTAACCAACTGTATAATGTATAACTGAGTATCATCAGCATAGCAGTGAAAGGTAATCCCAAAGTGCCACAATATGTCCCCAAGGGGTGCTATATAAATGGAGAAAAGCAGGGGGCCCATGATGGACCCCTGTGGAACCCCAAATTTCATGTCACTAAGGTTAGAGGTAGTGTTACTTTACAGAACACAGTGAGAACAACTGGTCAAGTATGATGTCAATCATGCATGGGCACTCCCAGTAATTCCAAAATGCTTTTCCAGCCAATCAAGTAGAATATGATGATCCACTGTATCAAATGCAGTACTGAGATCTAACAGCACCAGAACCATAGCAGTGTCACCAACGATCAGAACTTTATCTGCACTAGTTGACAAGTTAGAGATGAATGCACCAAATTCATCTAAGAATTCAGAATATGGGCCAGGAGGCCTATATACCAGTGACAAAGTAATATGTCTTCTGATTTTTGGCAATGTGTAATATCCTGAGCAGAGCGGAGAATCAGATGCTCAGACGAGTTATATTTGTGGCCCCCAACAGCTAATAAGCCAAACCTAGATTTATAAATAAGAGCAACACCCCCGCCTTGCTTTGCATCACGAGGGACGTGACTAAATGTATATGCTGGTGGGCAGGCCTCATTTAAGGGGAGAACAGCTGTAGGTTTAAGCCAGGTTTCATATAACCCAATCATATCTATACACCACAAAGACAAGATATTTAATGTCCAAACTGATAAACTTTATTGTTTTTGTGCAAATATTTGCTCATTTTGATATGGATGCCTGCAACACGTTTCAAAAAGCTGGGACAGTGGTATGTTTACCACTGTGTTACATCGCCTTTCCTTCAAATAACACTCAATAAGTGTTTGGGAACTGAGGACACGAATTGTTGAAGCTTTGTAGGTTGAATTCTCCCATTCTTGCTTGATGTATGACTTCAGTTGTTCAACAGTCCGGGGTCTCAGTTGTCATATTTTGCACTTCATAATGCGCCACACATTTTCAATGGGCGACAGGTCTGGACTGCAGGCAGGCCAGTCTAGTACCCGCACTCTTTTACTATGAAGCCACGCTGTTGTAACATGTACAGAATGTGGCTTGGCATTGTCTTGCTGAAATAAGCAGGGACATCCCTGAAAAAGACGTTGCTTGGATGGCAGCATGTGTTGCTCCAAAACCTGGATGTATCTTTCAGCATTGATGGTGCCATCACAGATGTGTAAGTTGTCCATGCCATGGGCATTAACACACCCCCATACCATCACAGATGCTGGCTTTTGAACTTTGTGCTGGTAATAATCTGGATGGTCTTTTTCCTCTTTTGTCCAGAGGACACGACATCCATGATTTCCAAACACAATTTGAAATGTGGACTCATCAGACCACAGCACACTTTTCTACTTTGCGTCTGTCCATTTCAAATGAGCTCGGGCCCAAAGAAGGCGGCGGCGTTTCTGGATGTTGATGTATGGTTTTCGCTTTGTATGGTCGAGTTTTAACTTGCACTTGTAGATGTAGCGATGAACTGTGTTCTTGAGTCCACGCGGGTAAAATCCATTAGACAATGATGTCCGTTTTTAATGCAGTGCCGCCTGAGGGATCGAAGTTTTTGGCCTTGCCGCTTACGTGTAGAAACTGTTTCCTGTTGTCGTCTGAGGTTAAATGTAGTTAGCTGGAGATGCTGGAAACTCTTCTCTGAACAGATCAAACTTCACACTGTGATCCTCGAATATGTTTTTTGAAGAGCTCCAGAAGCACAAAGATCGACAGTAAACCAAAAGAAGAAGAAGAAAAGGCAAAGTTTGCGTGAAAAGGTGGAACACCTGAGAAAGTTGTTGAAACAGCGGCTAACTGCTGCTAATGCCAAGATATTTGAGTTGGTAGAAACAAACAGATCACAGAGCAGCAAGAAGAAACAAGTGGGTATAAAGAAGAGAAGAAACTAGTCAACATGCTGGATGCTGTTTTCAAGCCTGAAGTTCACTGATCCAGAGCAGCTAACAGTGGTGGCTAGCGACCATAGGCCGCGACCAGGCTCCTGCGGCTGTCAAACATCACCGGGCCAGGATCAGGCTCCAGTGTCGGTGTGCTACATTCGTGCCGGGATCAGGCTCCACTGCCGGTCGAACACCGGGCCAGGCTGGAGCTTCAGCATCGGCTTACTACAGTCGGGCCCAGGTCAGGCTCCAGCGCTAGCAGCCACTATCGATCCGGGACCGGGCTCCAGCTGCATCCAAGCTTTCCATTATTTCCAATTTATACGATAAACATTGTCCTTTGATGTTAAAACTTGGTGATGAGCGAAATGCTTTTAAACCCTGGATCACAAAGGGACTGCTGAATGCACGTAAGAAGATTTTTTTTTTCAAATTCCAACATTATTTTTTTAGTGTTATTATCATTTTATTGTTGTTGCCATACAATACACATAGTTATCTTAAATTATCTACATAAGATTACAATGGAATCAATGCATTTCCAAAATAGTCTTCCCCTTTTTTTAACAATAACCAAAACATCAAGATTCATATTAACAAAAAAATAAGTATGCGTATATATATATATATATATATACATATATATATATATATATATATATATATATATATATATATATATATATATATATATATATATATATAAATTGAACGAAGGTAGTATAAAGCAAGGGACTAACTAAAAAACATTCAAAGTCAGATCTGAATAATCTAATAAAATTCAACCATCCTTTCCATATTCTGTCAAATTTTTCAGTTTCCATAGGCACAACATAGGTCAATTTCTCCGTCATATACATATCATGCATTACATCAAACCAGTTTTCTTTTGTGGGCACTATAGTTTTTAGCCAATTTCTTGCCCTTTTTTCCTGCCAATAGCATCAATCTCAACATTTTAAAATTCAAATTTTTTTGGTGATTCACAAAAATTTTCCCCAAATAAAATGTTTCTAAAGTGAAAGGAAGATTTGTTTGAAGGACCTTATCTATACAGTTTTTAATGTCTTTCCAATAATTTCTAATTAAAGGACAACTCCAAAAAATGTGAACATGTTTCGCTATTACTTCCCGCACAGTCTCCAACAGCTCATATCCCGATATTTTGCCTGTGCTGGAGTTCTAAAAAATCTAACAATATTCTTCCAACCATGCTCTTTCCACTTTAAAGAGGATGTTGTTTTCCATATTTGTTGATTTATACTATCCCATTCCTCCTTGGTCAATTTAATATTAGCCTCCACTTCCCATTTCCTTTTTATATATTCAGTGTCTTCTCTCTAAGTTTTCTAAGCCCTCGTATATTTTTGAGATCAATTTCCTATTGAGTTTATTTTGGTAAGCCAAGACAAACATTTTAATTATTGCTGTATCCTTATCCATGTATTCTTTTTTAATATCATGCTCCAAATAATGCCTTGATTGTAGAAACCTGTAAAAGTCTTGGCTTTCCAAACCCCACCGTTCTCTTACTTCTTTGAAGCTTTTACGCTTATTATTTTCCACTAGTTCCCAAAACATGTGAGGACCTTGTTTCCAGCCTGCACCCTCTCGGCCCTTTCTGGAACCGGTTTGAGACCTCTGTTTTAGAGCCTGATAGCTGCCCAGATTCCCCAAAATCTGTCATGAGCTCTGGCAATGATGTGTTAGGACTTGGCAAATATATTAAAACATTGTCCGCAAATAATGCAAGCTTTTGCTGTCTTCCCTTGATATCTATGCCCTCTATTTTTATATTTTGATTTATTAACTGATTCAGTGGCTCTAGAAAAATTGCAAACAACAAAGGAGAAACTGAACAACCCTGATGACAACCTCTCTTTAGAACAATACTTTCAGATAAGCTCCCATTAATCTTTACTCTAGCTGTTGGATTTGTGTACAGAGCTTGTAGAATTTATGAATGTTTTATGAAAATTACATTTTTGCAACACTTTATATAAAAAGTCCCATGTGACTGAATCAAACACCTTCTCTGCATGCATCCTCATAATAACTGCTTCCATTTTTTCAGCTTTTATATGCTGCATGACATGTAATGTCCTACTATTGTCTTGAGTTTGCCTCCCTTTTATAAAGCCTGTTTGATCCAATTGAACTATACCCGGCAAAATCTTTTCCAATCGTCTCGCCAAAATTGTAGTGAACAATCTATAGTCCTGATTTAATACACTAATAGGTATACGAGGTCTGTAATAAAAAAAAAAGCGGTCCTTTTTATTTTTTTCAAAAAATAAATGGATTTGATTCATATGTTTTTACGTCAGACAAGCTTGAACCCTCGTGCGCATGCGTGAGTTTTGTCATGCCTGTCGGTGACGTCATTCGCCTGTGGGCAGGCTTTGAGTGAGGAGTGGACTCCCCCTCCCGTCTGAATCTCTTTGTCTGAGAAGCTGCAGGGAGACGGCGCGCGTCGCTTTATCAAATTTTTTCAGGACCTGTGAAGGATATCCGTGTGGACACTATTTGAGAAATTCAGCTGGTTTTCGGTGTAAAGTTTAACGGCTGATGAGAGATTGTGGAGTTTCTTTCGCTTTAAGGACAGCCCACAAAGCGGATCGGCGCGGCACGGTCGGAGGTGGCGTCCATCCCCTTACCAAAAAGCAGTACATGCAAGTATGTTTCAAGTATACTTCCAGTTTACTTTTTATATACTTATAAGTACTATTTTTTGCTAAGGGTCTGGCTGTTTCGAGCTGAAACATCCTAATTTAAAGCTCTGTTCACCCAGGACGTCGTCAGAGAACAGAGAGGTTTCAGAAGAAGCCGGCATCAGGAGTTTACCCGGACATTCCACTGTTAAAGGAGATTTTGTAATGAAAGAACGTGCAGACGAATTTGCCGAGTCGGATCTGTGACGACGTGGCAGATCTGTCTGCGACGCGACATGAAAAACACCTCCATGTTGAAAACCATTTGTAAAATTCAGGTGGCTTTTGATGGCTTTCAACAAGTGAGTATCTGAGAAATTGTTTAACAGCTTGGGCATGTTCCAACTTGTCCGTTAAGGTTTCCAATGGAGGTGTTTTTCCTGTGGCGACCCCCCGCGGTCAGGTCCGGCCCGACATGCGAATCTGCCCGCACGTTCTTTCATTACAAAATCTCCTTTAACAGTGGAATGTCTGGATAAACTCCTGATCCCGAATTCTTCTGAAAGTTCTCTGTTATCTCACGACGTCTTGGGTCCACAGAGCCTGAAATTAGGAAGTTTTCAGCTTGAAACAGCGAGACGACGCCGCCTTGGAGTGCAGATCGCTGTCAGGCACCGTGGGCCGTCCTTACAGCGACAGTAAAACTCCAAAATCTCTCATCAGCCGTTAAAATTTTTACCGAAAACCAGCTGAATTTATCGAATGGTGTCCACTCAGTTGTGCCTTACAGTTTTTGAAAAAATTTTGATCAAACAAAGCAGCAGTCTCTGAGCCATTCCTAAACAATGAAAAAATCGACGAGAGGGTGGGCGACTCCTCACTCAAAGACTGCCCACAGGCGAATGACGTAACCGACAGGCGTGAAAAAACTCTCGCATGCCCACGAGGGTTCAAGTATGTGTGATGTAATCACACGTGATTCAAATCCATATGGTTTTTGAAAAAAATAATAAGGTCCGTTACTTTTCTCACAGACCTCGTATCATTTGAACATTTCATTTAGTCTTTACCTTCTTTTGGTATTACGGAGATAATAACTTCTCTCCATGAATATGGAAATTCCCCTTTCTTCAGCACCCAGTTATGTTCTATGTAATACAGGCACTAATATTTTCCAATACTCCTACCATTCTGAGGTGTAGCCGTCTGCCCCCCGTGATTTATTTGTTTTAAGCTTAGAGATTGCCAGGTTTATTTCCTGTGGTGTGATTTCTGAAATCAGAAGGTCATTCTGTGCATCGGATACCTTTGGTAAAACCAATGTGTCGAGAAAAGAATCTATTTTTACTTTAGCCTCACTGGCCGATTGATCATATAATTTTGAATAATATAATTCAAAACATTTCTGACCTAACCTTATTTTTTTATTCTGAATATCCCTTATTCCATAGAGACAATTTTTTGCCTGCTGCTTTCTCAATATATACAACCCCTGGCAAAAATTATGGAATCACCGGCCTCGGAGGATGTTCATTCAGTTGTTTAATTTTGTAGAAAAAAAAGCAGATCACAGACATGACACAAAACTAAAGTCATTTCAAATGGCAACTTTCTGGCTTTAAGAAACACTATAAGAAATCAAGAAAAAAAGATTGTGACAGTCAGTAACGGTTACTTTTTTACACCAAGCAGAGGAAAAAAAATATGGAATCACTCAATTCTGAGGAATAAATTATGGAATCACCCTGTAAATTTCCATCCCCAAAACTAACACCTGCATCAAATCAGATCTGCTCATTGACATTGAGCCTATGTGTCTTTTTGCAAGGAACGTTTTCACAGTTTTTGCTCTATGGCAAGATGCATTATCATCTTGAAAAATGATTTCATCATCCCCAAACATCCTTTCAATTGTCCAAAATATCAACGT
Organism: Thalassophryne amazonica; assembly: GCF_902500255.1. NCBI lineage: Eukaryota > Metazoa > Chordata > Actinopteri > Batrachoidiformes > Batrachoididae > Thalassophryne > Thalassophryne amazonica. The sequence continues at coordinate 118,271,399 of NC_047109.1, read as the reverse complement.
AAACTTGTGCATTTTGTTGTGTGGGCCGCTGAAGAGGAGGTACTGCTGGCCCACCACCACTAGAGGGCGCCCTGCCTGGAGTGCGGGCTCCAGGCACCGGAGGGCGCTGCCGCCTTACAGGAGCAGCCAGGATGACAGCTGTCACCCATCACCGGAGACAGCTGATCCCAATCACTACGGAGGTATATCAGCAGGACGGCATCTCCACCTCATTTGCCGAGATATCGTTTCTACCAGAGAGGTAACGTATCAAAGCAAATAGAGTGCATCTTTTGGATTGAGCTAGTTTTTTGGATTACTGTTCCAACGAGAGGTGGAGGTACCTTTCCTGCTGTTCGGAGTCCTGGGTGCATACGCGCCCCCATCTAACTGTTCTTTGCTCCTCGCCAGCAGTACCAGGTCCGACACGCGGAGGCAGTGGCCACCTGGGAGTTCGGGACTTGGCGGCTCCAGTATTCCCGGGGTCCTGTGGCGGAGGAAGCCGTGTGGTTCCGGTCTTACCTTGGAGAGGCGTCTCCTATCTTCGAGCCTGCCCACACGACACTTTTGTGAATTGACTGTTGTCCATTGCTGTGATTGGTTGTATTCGTTGTGCACATTCACAACAGTAAAGCGTTGTTATTTTGACTTACTCCATTGTCCGTTCATTTGCGCCCCCTGTTGTGGGTCCGTGTTCCTACACTTTCCCAACAGGATATCTCGGCCAGCGTCATGGATCCCGAGGGGCGTCAACCGGCTGTTGAACGGCCAATGGAAGAACAGGACGCGCAGGCGTCCGCGGGAGGGGTAATCGGTGAGTTGCAGCGGATCCTCACCGCTTTCACGACTCGGCTGGATTTCATGACCGAGCAGAACGTCCTCCTGAACCGCAGGGTGGAGGCTCTCGCCGCGCAGGTGGAAGCGCACCCTCCGGGCGCCGCTGCGGCTCTCCCTCCCGTAGATCCTGTGCGTAACGTTGACATTCCACTGGTTGTTCAATGACCTCTCCCTCCTTCCCCGGAAGCATACATAAGCCCTCCAGAGCCGTACGGAGGCTGTGTGGAGACGTGCGCGGATTTTCTGATGCAGTGTTCGCTCGTCTTCGCACAGCGTCCCGTCATGTACGCGACCGATGCTAGTAAAGTAGCTTATGTCATAAACCTGCTTCGCAGTGAGGCACGCGCTTGGACTACAGCGCTCTGGGAGCAGAATTCACGGCTCCTTCTGACATACGATGGGTTTGTGAGGGGGCTCAGAACCGTGTTCGATCACCCTAATAGAGGAGAAACCGCTTCAACCGTGCTACTGTCAATGAGACAGGGGCGCCGGAGCGCAGCTGTTTATGCAGTCGACTTCCGCATCGCGGCTGCGAGATCCGGCTGGAATAACGCTGCCCTCCGCGCAGCCTTTGTAAACGGACTGTCTTTGGTTCTCAAGGAGCACCTGGTGGCTAAGGACGAACCGCGGGATTTAGATGGGCTTATCGATCTTGTCATACGGTTGGACAACCGGTTAGAAGAACGTCGGCGGGAACGAGACGAAGGGCGTGGCCGGGCACGCGCCGTCCCTCTCCCTTCCGGTTCCGACCGCGCTCCGCCTTCCCCACGCTCCACGGCCCCTGCACTCCGTGGGGCCACAGCTCCCCCTACTGACGAAGCTATGGACACGAGTAGGGCAACATTTAGGGCACCAGCTGCACAGAGGAGACGGGTCCATGGAGCTTGTTTTGTTTGTGGTGCACTAGAGCACCATGTGAGAGACTGCCCCGAGCGGTTACAACACCAACGCCCGCCCCTAGAGACTGGGCTAGGGGTGGGCCGAGACATTCACGTGGGACACACCCACATTGCTACATGACTCCCAGTCACGATCCTGTATGAGGATTTAACCCTGAAGGCCCCAGCACTGGTGGACACGGGCTCTGAGGGGAATCTGTTGGACTGCAGATGGGCCAGGGAGATAGGGCTCCCTCTGGTGGCGCTTACCTCGCCTGTGCAGGTTCGAGCACTAGATGGCTCCCTGCTCCCTCCGATCACACATAAGACACCACCTGTAACGCTGGTGGTGTCAGGAAACCACCGGGAGGTGATCGAGTTTTTTGTGACTCAGGCCACTTCCCGTGTGGTTTTAGGCTTTCCCTGGATGTTGAAGCACAATCCCCGGATTGATTGGCCGTCCGGGGTAGTGGTTCAGTGGAGCGAGACCTGCCATCGGGTGTGTCTAGGTTCCTCGGTTCCTCCCGGCTCCCAAGCTAAGGAGGAGGTCAGAGTCCCGCCCAATCTGGGGACGGTGCCGGTGGAGTACCACGACCTTGTCGACGTGTTCAGCAAGGATCTGGCGCTCACACTCCCCCCCCCACCGTCCGTACGATTGTGCCATCGATTTGGTTCCAGGCAGTGGGTTCCCGTCCAGTAGACTGTACAACCTCTCACGGCCTGAGCGCGAATCAATGGAGACCTACATCCGGGACTCGTTAGCTGCCGGGTTGATCCGAAATTCCACCTCCCCGATGGGCGCAGGTTTCTTTTTCGTGGGTAAAAAAGATGGCGGACTTCGTCCATGCATCGATTATAGGGGGCTGAACGAAATCACGGTTCGCAACCGATACCCGTTACCCCTGTTGGATTCGGTGTTCACGCCCCTGCATGGAGCCAAGATTTTTACCAAGCTTGATCTTAGAAACGCGTATCATCTGGTTCGGATCCGGAAGGGAGACAAGTGGAAGACGGCATTCAACACCCCCTTAGGTCACTTTGAGTACCTGGTCATGCCGTTCGGCCTCACAAACGCCCCCGCGACGTTCCAAGCCTTGGTTAACGACGTATTGCGGGACTTCCTGCACCGGTTCGTCTTCGTATATCTAGACGATATACTCATCTTTTCTCCGGATCATGAGACTCATGTCCGGCATGTACGTCAGGTCCTGCAGCGGTTGTTAGAGAACCGGCTGTTTGTGAAGGGCGAGAAGTGTGAGTTCCACCGCACTTCTTTGTCCTTCCTGGGGTTCATCATCTCCTCCAACTCCGTCGCTCCTGATCCGGCCAAGGTTGCGGTGGTGAGAGACTGGCCCCAACCAACAAGCCGTAGGAAGTTGCAACAGTTCCTAGGCTTTGCTAATTTCTACAGGAGGTTCATTAAGGGCTACAGTCAGGTAGTTAGCCCCCTGACAGCCCTGACCTCACCAAAAGTTCCCTTCACCTGGTCGGATCGGTGCGATGCCGCGTTTAAGGAGTTGAAACGGCGCTTCTCGTCTGCACCCGTTCTGGTGCAGCCCGATCCTAGTCGCCAGTTAGTGGTTGAAGTGGACGCCTCGGACTCAGGGATAGGAGCCGTGCTGTCCCAGAGCGGGAAGACCGATAAGGTCCTTCACCCGTGTGCCTATTTTTCCCGCAGGTTGACCCCAGCCGAACGGAACTATGACGTCGGCAATCGAGAGCTCCTTGCGGTGAAAGAGGCTCTTGAGGAGTGGAGACATCTGTTGGAGGGAACGTCCGTGCCATTCACGGTTTTCACTGACCACCGGAACCTGGAGTATATCAGGACCGCCAAGCGACTGAACCCCAGGCAAGCCCGCTGGTCACTGTTCTTCGGCCGTTTTGACTTCCGGATCACCTACCGTCCGGGACCAAAACCAAAGATCGGATGCCTTGTCCTGGGTACACGAAGATGAGGTCAAAACGGAGCCGTCGGATCCCCCGGAACCCATCATCCCGGAGTCCGCTATCGTGGCCGCCCTCACCTGGGACGTGGAGAAAACCGTCCGGGAGGCCCTGACACGAGACCCGGACCCCGGAACCGGACCGAAGAACAAACTCTATGTCCCACCAGAAGCCAGGGCTGCAGTTCTGGACTTCTGTCACGGTTCTAAGCTCTCCTGTCACCCTGGGGTGCGAAGAACCGTGGCAGTCGTCCGGCAGCGCTTCTGGTGGGCGTCCCTGGAGGCCGACGTCCGGGGTTACATCCAGGCCTGTACCACCTGTGCCAGGGGCAAGGCGGATCACCGTAAGACACCGGGATTGCTACAGCCGCTGCCCGTGCCTCATCGCCCCTGGTCCCACATCGGCCTGGATTTTGTCACGGGTCTCCCGCCGTCCCAGGGAAACACCGTCGTCCTCACGATAGTGGACCGATTCTCCAAGGCGGCCCACTTCGTGGCCCTCCCGAAGCTCCCAACGGCCCAGGAGACAGCGGACCTCCTAGTCCACCACGTCGTCCGTCTGCATGGGATACCATCAGACATCGTCTCCGATCGCGGTCCCCAGTTCTCCTCGCAGGTTTGGAGGAGCTTTTGCCGGGAACTGGGGGCCACGGTCAATCTCTCGTCCGGGTACCACCCCCAGACCAACGGACAAGCAGAACGGGCAAACCAGGAGATGGAGCAAACCTTGCGCTGTGTGACAGCCGCGCACCCGACGGCCTGGAGTACCCACCTGGCCTGGATCGAGTACGCGCACAACAGTCAAGTGTCGTCCGCCACCGGCCTCTCCCCCTTTGAGGTGTGTTTGGGGTATCAACCCCCGTTGTTTCCGGTGGTTGAGGGGGAGGTCGGTGTGCCCTCGGTCCAGGCCCACCTACGGAAGTGCCGTCGGGTGTGGCGTGCCGCCCGTTCTGCTTTGTTGAAGGCCCGGACGAGGGCGAAGAACCATGCAGACCGGCGGCGGGCCCCGGCTCCCACGTATCGTCCAGGGCAGGAGGTCTGGTTGTCCACCAAAGACATTCCCCTTCAAGTGGACTCCCCGAAACTGCAAGAACGATACATCGGCCCCTACAAAATACTCAAGGTCATCAATCCCGCCGCAGTGAGGCTCCGGCTTCCGGCCTCACTGCGGATTCACCCGGTATTCCATGTGTCAAGGATTAAACCCCATCACACCTCACCCCTCTGCACTCCGGGTCCGGCGCCACCTCCTGCCCGGATCATCGACGGAGAGCCGGCTTGGACCGTGCGCCGGCTCCTCGACGTCTGACGAATGGGCCGGGGTTTTCAGTATCTGGTGGACTGGGAGGGGTATGGCCCCGAAGAACGCTCCTGGGTGAAGAAGGGCTTCATCCTGGACGCGGCCCTCCTGGCCGACTTCTACCGTCGCCACCCTGACAAACCCGGTCGTGCGCCAGGAGGCGCCCGTTGAGGGGGGGGTCCTGTTGTGTGGGCCGCTGAAGAGGAGGTACTGCTGGCCCACCACCACTAGAGGGCGCCCTGCCTGGAGTGCGGGCTCCAGGCACCGGAGGGCGCTGCCGCCTTACAGGAGCAGCCAGGATGACAGCTGTCACCCATCACGGGAGACAGCTGATCCCAATCACTACGGAGGTATATCAGCAGGACGGCATCTCCACCTCATTTGCCGAGATATCGTTTCTACCAGAGAGGTAACGTATCAAAGCAAATAGAGTGCATCTTTTGGATTGAGCTAGTTTTTTGGATTACTGTTCCAACGAGAGGTGGAGGTACCTTTCCTGCTGTTCGGAGTCCTGGGTGCATACGCGCCCCCATCTAACTGTTCTTTGCTCCTCGCCAGCAGTACCAGGTCCGACACGCGGAGGCAGTGGCCACCTGGGAGTTCGGGACTTGGCGGCTCCAGTATTCCCGGGGTCCTGTGGCGGAGGAAGCCGTGTGGTTCCGGTCTTACCTTGGAGAGGCGTCTCCTATCTTCGAGCCTGCCCACACGACACTTTTGTGAATTGACTGTTGTCCATTGCTGTGATTGGTTGTATTCGTTGTGCACATTCACAACAGCAAAGCGTTGTTATTTTGACTTACTCCATTGTCCGTTCATTTGCGCCCCCTGTTGTGGGTCCGTGTTCCTACACTTTCCCAACACATTTATTGATGATGTAATGACAGCCATCTCCCCAGTGCCTTTACCTGACATGCAGCCCCATATCATCAATGACTGTGGAAATTTACATGTTCTCTTCAGGCAGTCATCTTTATAAATCTCATTGGAACGGCACCAAACAGAAGTTCCAGCATCATCACCTTGCCTAATGCAGATTTGAGATTCATCACTGAATATCACTTTCATCCAGTCATCCACAGTCCATGATTGCTTTTCCTTAGCCCATTGTAACCTTGTTTATTCTGTTTAGGTGTTAATGATGGCTTTCGTTTAGCTTTTCTGTATGTAAATCCCATTTCCTTTAGGCGGTTTCTTACAGTTCGGTCACAGACGTTGACTCCAGTTTCCTCCCATTCGTTCCTCATTTGTTTTGTTGTACATTTTTTGATTTTTGAGACATATTGCTTTAAGTTTTCTGTCTTGACGCTTTGTCTTCCTTGGTCTACCAGTATGTTTGCCTTTAACAACCTTCCCATGTTTTTTGTATTTGGTCCTGAGTTTAGACACAGCTGACTGTGAACAACCAACATCTTTTGCAACATTGCGTGATGATTTACCCTCTTTTAAGAGTTTAATAATCCTCTCCTTTGTTTCAACTGACATCTCTCATGTTGGAGCCATGATTCATGTCAGTCCACTTGGTGCAACAGCTCTCCAAGGTGTGATCACTCCTTTTTAGATGCAGACTAATGAGCAGATCTGATATGATGCAGGTGTTAGTTTTAGGAATGAAAATTTACAGGGTGATTCCATAATTTTTTCCTCAGAATTGAGTGATTCCATATTTTTTTCCTCTGCTTGGTCTAAAAAAGTAACCGTTACTGACTGCCACAATCTTTTTTTCTTGATTTCTTATAGTGTTTCTTAAAGCCAGAAGTTGCCATTTGAAATGACTTTAGTTTTGTGTCATGTCTGTGATCTGCTTTTTTTCTACAAAATTAAACAACTGAATGAACATCCTCCGAGGCCGGTGATTCCATAATTTTTGCCAGGGGTTGTAGGCTAACAACTTAGTTGATTTATTCCCTACTTCATAGTATCTTTGTTTTGTGAATAGGATCTTTTTCTGCATGTCTTCTGAGTAGATAGAATTAATCTCTGCTTTTCTCTTAAAACCGAAAATCTTATTATTCGGTTGTTGTTTATGTTCTTGCTCTAATTTCCCTAAATCTATCAGTAGTGCATCTAAGGTTTTTTGTCTTTGCGTATTCAGAAAGGCAGTCTTGGCAATTATTTTCCCTCTTAACACTGCTTTACAAGCATCCCAAAGCACCACTGGTGACACCTCTCCATTATCATTTTCCCCAAAATATCTCTTAATTTCGTACTCTATTTCCTCCTTAATGTTACCTTTCATTATACTATGTCCAGGACCTGTTCAAAATGAGGGACTCCAGTCATAATTTGCGAGGAACATTATTATTTCAAAAACTGAAGATTCAAACTACAGTAAAAAGTCATTGTGTTTCTGTTAAAGGTGTTAATATTTGGAATTTGTGCCCGGATAACATAAGGTCGCTCGGTAATTTGGTTGGCTTCAAAAGGCTCAACAAAATCATTTAAGTACTTGTTATAGCATGATGAATTAGGTTTAGAAAATTAGAGAATTAGAAACTCAATTTTAGCAAACAAATCCTACAGGATTACATTTTGTACACCACTATTACCCTAACTTACATCACTGGGTCCAACATCAAACCGAGGCGACCTTGTGAACCAAGTTTCACATTAACACAAGAACTCTTTGTCACATTAAGATATACACATGAACACATGAGTAGTTACCATGAACAGTTACATTACTCTGCACACAGTTGCAGTGCTCGGAAGTTAAAGTTTGTTACAAATAAAGAGGCATGTTGGTAGACTCTATTTCTTTTATTTTTAATAACTTGTTGATAATGTTTGGTGTAGCCAGGAAAAAATCCGACATAGGCCGTGCGGTTCAGCGCTGCTTGTGAGGAGCTGACTGCTGGTTTACAGCTGTGGTGCGGTGCCAACCTCATGTGCACTCACCAGCAGTTATTCAGTTAGATTTATGTTTGTGGGGCGTGTGGGCAGGGAGACGCGCCACCAGCTGGAGGCCAGAGAAACATCAAAACCAGCATCAGACCGCAATATCAGCCCAGGAAACATGTGACTAAAAAACTGACAGTGAAACAAAACAGAGAGAGAGACAGAGAGGACCAGCAGCAGCTCCGTTCTGGATACGTATTAAATTTTAGTTGATTGAAGAAATTGTGTCGTGTCAACATACTTTTATTTTCTGTGCCTTTGAACGAAGATTGTTGTTGATACGACTACATTTTGGGTTAGACAGTTTCATAATATACCATACTAGCGTGTTGCTCGTGGGGATCCACGGGCTCCAGAATGGGTCATGTTTATAAAATAGGTATCTGACATTTTTCAAGAGTGGCAATAAATTATGCAAAGTTCCTATCATGAATTGGAATAGCGTGAATCCAGAATGGAATTATCCACATCAATTGTTCATTGTTGTTAGCTAATATACCTAATTTCTCCAAAAATATTAGTCTACCAACATTCTGTTTTTGCGCTGTTCATCTTTGACCCAAAAAATATAAACATACAAAACGACAAATGTCAGCTCTCCCCGGTTTGTCCGTGATCGAAGTTACACACACTCACACACACAGAGGCCACTTGGCTTTTAAGATATATATTGATTTATTGACATTAAAAGATGAAATGTAATGAATGACCTTCTAGTTTTCATATTTATTACTTTCAATGGTTGAAGGGTTTCTCATCTATCTGGTGGTTGGTTTGATGTCAGAATTACCCAAAAATAACAGATCAAAACAATCTGAAAAGGGCTGATTGGGTTTAAAGCGCAACATCAAATATTTTAAGAAAGGAATACACACACACACACGTTTTTTGGGGGAACTGGTAATTCAATTAATTTCATTTACATGGTGCCAAATCACAACAAAGTTGCAACAGTGGTTTGGAAAAACTCCCTCTGATGATTTGAGGAAGAAACCTCAAGCAGGCCAGACTCAAAGGGGTGACCCACTGCTTGGGCCACCCACACAATTAACAATACAAATATACAGGAAATTTTGGGAGTCCATGCTGGTGCACAGGACAGGAGGCCCGCAGAAGAAGACACCACATCCATCTCTGGATGGAATTGCACCTCAAACAGAGAGAAAAAACAAAATCAGGCATCAGAAAGACAACAAATACAGTATAATTTTTCAGCATTTAGCAACAAGAAAATCAGAAGAAATACTGTGGTCGCCAGCCACTAGCCCTAAGCTTCACTAAAAGACCCAGACTTTAGAGGCCGCGGCACGCTCCGTTTACTAATAAAGTAAACTTAAAAGGGTAGAAAATATAGTAACATACTATGCCAGTATGCTAGCCATACAAAAGGGAAAATAAGTGCGTCTTAAGTCTGGATTTGAAAGTCTCTACAGAATCTGACTGTTTTATTCTTTCTTTCTTTTCTTTTTAATATTTATTTCATTCATTTAAAAGAAAAACAGAAAAGCAAAAAACAAAAGTACCACAATACCAGAATGAAAAGGAGCAGAAAGAAGAACAAGTCTTATGATTTCTGCCCCTTTTAACAATACAATCTTTCAATATACAGCATCATAGTCAACATTATTTAACAGATTGCATTTCTTTAACTTGTCACATACCACTGACCCATTTCATAATTATGACCAGAAATTAATAGATTACATCACTGACAGGTTACATTTAAACTTAAGACACTCCAAACATTATTAACAGTTTACTTTTTTTTTTTTTTTGACTTTCTTGCAGCCCACTGACTTACTTCATAGTTTCATACTTACTTAATACATCTAATTTAATATGTTTTTTAAATAATTTAAGCGACCTTAATTCTTTAATTTCTTTATTAAGATTGTTCCATAATTTGACACCATTTACTGCAATACTCCTTTCCTTTACTTTGGTTCTAAATCTTGTTTTTTTTAAAGACTTCTATTCCTTTCAATTTATAACTACTTACTCTTTTTTCAAACATATTTTGAATGTTTGTTGGTAAAGTATTTTTATTAACTTGGTACATCGTTTGTAATATTTTCAAATCAACTAAATCATGAAATTTAAGTACCCTATACTTAATAAACAATGGATTAGATGGATCTCTAAAACCACTGTTACTAATCACTTTTAAAGCTCTTTTCTGCAAAATAAATAAAGGTTGTATATAGGTTGTATATGTTGATCCCCAGATTTCTACACAGTAAGTTAAATATGGGACAATCAATGAATTGTACAATGTTAATAAACCATAACTATTTAATGAATATTTTACTTTATGCAAAACAGCAATGGCTTTCGCTATTTTTCCTTTTATGTAATTTATGTGTGACTTCCATGTAAGATCTTCATCAATCATGACTCCTAAAAATGTCATTTCTTTTACCCTTTGTATATCCATTCCGTCTATTTGTAATGACACATTATTTTCTTTCGCTCTATCATTAAACAATATGAAATTTGTCTTATTAATATTTAGTGACAATCTGTTTATATCAAACCAATGTTTAACTTTTTCCAACTCTGTATTTATCACTTGTGCTACTTCCTGTATATCTGATCCAGAGTAAAACAGCGTTGTATCATCAGCAAATAAAATGCTGCCAAGCACATTGGATACATTCACAAAATCATTGATATACAAAATAAACAGTTTGGGTCCAAGTACCGATCCTTGTGGTACTCCATAAATAATGTTACACAATTCTGATTTGGTATTATTTATCTGAACAAACTGTTTTCTATTTTCTAAGTAGCTTTTTACCCACTGATGTGCAACACCTCTTATTCCATATTGTTGTAACTTGTGGAGCAATCTTGAGTGGTCTATAACATCAAAAGCCTTTTTCAGGTCAATAAAATACTTACAAAATAATCCTTATTATCTATTGTTGTTGATATTTTCTCTATTAGTTCCATAATTGCCATAGCTGTCGAATGTTTTGTTCTGAATCCATACTGAGCATTATTTAAAATATGATGTTTCTCAATAAATTTATCCAATCTTGTTACAAAAACTTTTTCCATAATTTTAGAAAACTGTGGAAGCAATGATACTGGCCTGTAATTAGAAAAATTATGTTTGTCTCCATTTTTATATAATGGGACTACCTTAGCAATTTTCATTTCATCTGGAAAAACCCCAGTTGACAGAGACAGATTACAAATATAAGTAAATGGTTCAATAGCAATTTCTATTATACTTTTTACAGTCATCATGTCTAAATCTTCATGGTCAGTTGATCTTTTGCTTACACAGTTTTTTACAATATTTCTTATTTCATCTTTTTCCACATTGTCCAGGAAATTACTATTGACCGTATTTACCAATGTACATAATTTATCTTCTATTATTGGTTTATTTCCCACCAGACTTGACCCTACATTTGAAAAATAATCATTAAACCCATTTGCAACTTCTTTTATATCATATATCTCTTTATTTTCCTTAACAAAGTAATTTGGAATAGTTTCTTTCGTTCCATCACTATCAATCACACTTTTTATAATTCCCCATGTTACCCTCATATTATCTTTACTCTTATTTAGTTTTTCACTGTAATAATCTTTTTTTTTGTTTCCTAATTATTGTTAATAGTTTATTTTTATATTTTTTGTATTTATGTTCTGATTCCTTTGTTTGCAATTTTAAAAAGCACCTGTATAAATAGTTTTTCTTTGCACAAGCATTTTTTATTCCCTTTGTCAGCCATGGTTTATTTACTCTTTTCTTACTAATTTCAATTAATTTACAATTTTTATTGTATGATTTCATCAATATTTTCATAAATGAGTTATATGCTACATTAACATCACTGACATAAACTTCTTCCCAGTTTTGATTTTTAAGGTCATATTTTAATGCCTCTAAGGCTTTTACTGACTTATCTCTTTTAAAGTTTATATCAGTTTTTTTGTTGTACCTATTTTTATATTTAAATATTGAAAAAATTGGTAAATGGTCGCTAATATCTGTCATGAAGATCCCATTCTTGATAATTTCATCTGTTCTGTTTGTAAATATATTATCAATTACCGTTGCACTTTGCGATGTAATTCTGGTTGGTTTTGTTATCAAGGGGAATAACCCCAAACTATACATTGAATTCACAAAATCACTTGATCTTTGGCAGCTGGAGCTTTCTATGTTAATATTAAAGTCCCCACACATAAAAAGCGTTTTGTTTTTAATTTGATGGAATAATTCAATTATTTTATCTGTAAATTTCACAACACAAGAATCTGGTGCTCTGTATACACAACTGATTAAAATATTCTTAGATGTTTCATGTACAAGTTCCACTGTTACAATTTCTATGACATCATTCATAATTGTCATTTCTTCAACAATTGTACACATCAGATCTGTTTTTGTATACAGAGCAACACCACCGCCTTTTTTATATCTTCTGTTTACAAAATACAGCTCATATCCCTCCATTTGAACTTCATCCATGAGATCATCTTTAAGCCAAGATTCAGTGATTGCAACAATACTAAATCTATGTTTAAACTGATTTAAATAATCTTTTATTTGTGACATTTTACAATACAAGCTTCGACTGTTTATATGTATGAGTGACAGGGTATCTTCTGCAATTTTTTCACTATTCAGCTGTTCTACTGTATAATACTCACAACCAATCGTTTTTAAGTCAGATATACTTTCATCAATATTAGTGTCTATGTCATATATTTTATCCTCTGTTTCCATGTTTGATCTGATTTTTTGTTGGTCCAATTACCAACAGATGTTATATTTGATTGTCTATTCAGGTCTGTATTTCGTAAGGTCCTCCATGTTTTTGATTTGTATACCGTTTGTTCCTTCTTTCACTCTAATCCACACCCTACAATTCCAGACCCATGTAGCAACAATATGTTTCTGTTTTCTTAGTAGTCTTGCTTCCCTAGCAATATCTGCATTTTTTTTGTTAGATGCTCATTTATATAGACACTCGTTCCTTTCAAATTCTTTGCCTGTCTTAATAACTCATATTTATATTTTCTGCTTGTAAATCGTATAACAATGTTAGATAGTTTATTTTTTCTATCTTTAGTTGGAATAGTATAACAGTCTGATATTGTGTCTTGATGGATGACAACACCTTTTTGATATAAAAAGTTTGTAACTTGTTGTTCCAATGATTGTCTTTCTTCAGGTGGTGCATCCTCCCCACTGGTTCCACCAGAATCCACCACCCTTGCATATGTCTGATATATTGATGCAGGGAGATCATTCCACAGAACAGGGGCACAATAAGAGAAAGCTCTGTGACCCGCAGGGTTTTTATTCAACCTAGGGACACAAACTAGTCCTGCACCCTGAGAACACAGAGCCCGGGCTGGTAGGTTTAATTAGGTCAGCTACGTAGGGAGGTGTTAGTCCGTCAATCATTTTTTAGGCTAGTAGCAGAACCTTAAAATCTGATTTCACTGGGACAGGAAGCCAGTGAAGAGACGCCAAAATGGGTGTAATGTGGTCGAACTTTCTGCTTCATGTCAAAAGTCTGGCTGCAGCATTTTGAACCAATTGGCGACCCCTAATGCTAGACTGCGGTAAACCAGAAAATAGAACATTGCAGTAGTCCAATCTAGAAGAGACAAATGCATGAATCAGGGTCTCAACATCAGCCATAGACAGGATGGAACACATCTTTGCTATATTTCGCAGGTGGAAGAAAGCAGTCCTCATAATATCTCTAATGTGGAGGTCAAAGGACAACATAGGATCTCTGGCATCATTCTATAGTGAATAACATCAAGTAGTAAGTTGCATTGTGTTAGGTTCTTTTATGTGGTGAGTGATCTCAAAAGAACTGGATAGAAAATAACCCATATTGGCCTCTCTTCATTGGCTTCCTGTTAATTCTAGAATAGAATTTAAAATTCTTCTTCTTACTTATAAGGTTTTGAATAATCAGGTCCCATCTTATCTTAGGGACCTCGTAGTACCATATCACCCCAATAGAGCGCTTCGCTATCAGACTGCAGGCTTACTTGTAGTTCCTAGGGTTTGTAAGAGTAGAATGGGAGGCAGAGCCTTCAGCTTTCAGGCTCCTCTCCTGTGGAACCAGCTCCCAATTCAGATCAGGGAGACAGACACCCTCTCTACTTTTAAGATTAGGCTTAAAACTTTCCTTTTTGCTAAAGCTTATAGTTAGGGCTGGATCAGGTGACCCTGAACCATCCCTTAGTTATGCTGCTATAGACGTAGACTGCTGGGGGGTTCCCATGATGCACTGTTTCTTTCTCTTTTTGCTCTGTATGCACCACTCTGCATTTAATCATTAGTGATCGATCTCTGCTCCCCTCCACAGCATGTCTTTTTCCTGGTTCTCTCCCTCAGCCCCAACCAGTCCCAGCAGAAGACTGCCCCTCCCTGAGCCTGGTTCTGCTGGAGGTTTCTTCCTGTTAAAAGGGAGTTTTTCCTTCCCACTGTAGCCAAGTGCTTGCTCACAGGGGGTCGTTTTGACCGTTGGGGTTTTACATAATTATTGTATGGCCTTGCCTTACAATATAAAGCGCCTTGGGGCAACTGTTTGTTGTGATCTGGCGCTATATAAAAAATTGATTGAATTGAATAATGTACTTCAAAGTTTAGATGTTGTACTGAAAAGGTGCCTATACTGATCCAGAGAGTCATCTTGCAGTGCTAGTGTCTTTTGAACAGATCACATGCAACATCTGGAACAAAGAGCCTAGACTTCTTCTCTCCGCTAACTTTTGTTCCTGAATCTGGGCCGGCCCCCTGTGGGCGGTCCTCAGCCTGTCGTGAATCAGTGGCTATGTGATTGGCTGCAAAGTGAAGTGAGGTAGGCAGATATAAGCGGGTGTCATGCTCATGTTGTGTTCAAGGCAGTATGTAAAATGTCATGGTGTATTTGTGTGTCATGCTGCAACAAATCAGAGTGTTTCATCATGTTGTTCCCATTCTGTTCCAAATATAGATAGATAGATAGATAGATAGATTTACTGTCATTACAACAAGTGTAACGAAATTTCTTCACACCTCAGACAAAAATACAATTAATCCATATTTATTACAAGTTGAACGTAATAATGGCACACATTATGTATGCTAAACTTTAAGACAGTCTGTTGATGCAATGTGAGTGTGGGGGAAGCCACAGCAGTGTCCCACGCAACCACAAGCTTGGGGGGAGTGGAAGGGCAGAGGCAAATGGAAGGGTGTTGGGTCGGGGGGAGAGGTGGTGTGCGTCGTGTATGCAGATGAGATGAGTTTGTATCAGTCAGATGAGTTTGTATCAGTTTCTGTTGACAACACCAGACTGTAGGGGAGGGCAGAAGATAAGAAGGGCAGTCGAATGGTTCACCAAGGCCGTAGAAATTATTCTGGAGGTAAACAGTGGGGCGTTTTGACCTTGGGAGGCTGATACACCTGCCATGTTTAGGATTGAGCAAAGAAACATATTTGCAGCTCCTCTGATCGACCAAATCCAATTTATGAGTATTTATGAGTGTTCCCTGGTCTCTGACATCTTCCTTTGCAAGGCGTACATTTGCTCTGAGATGTTACCCAGCTTACATCTGAGTTCAAGGGTTAACGCTGCCTGAGACTGTATCGCCTTGCCCAACTCATTAATCATGACGGACCGGTGAGGGGTCATGGTTCTGGTAGCAGAACTGGTGACCTCTGCTTTATTCCTTCCAGATTCTTCGTCCACTTTCCATGAAACCTGGTATGTAAATGGACAATCCTGGAACTGCCCTTAAAATCTTTATTTTAGTAAAGGTCATTTGATTTTAAATGAGAGTGGGATGAAATCTGCCATACAACTGCCCAGGCAAAGATCAATCATTTGGATGAAGGTCAAGCCCATTGGGTTCAAAGGTCAGGTTTCCACAAGGCAGTGAATTATGTTGTTTTTGTGGAAGATCGATGTGAAACAAATTGTTCACATCCTTGTTGATGCTATACTTACCCAGCCTTTCTGCACACATTTGCTATAATGTAGTCCCAACTGAAGTGAATACACATGGGTTTTGATTGATTACTGGAAGCCAGCTTCTTTTGATTTTAGATTGCTGGTTCAGTCAAACACGTGTCCCTGGTTTCTCAGAAAACGTGATGGGAATTTCTGCATTTTCCTGGAACTATATAAACTAAGTGATCACTCATAAAAAAATACAAAAAATCTAAAATGACAACAATCATTAGTTGCAGCTCTATAAGTTTCTTTCCAAAGTGGTGTTAATAACGAACATCATTAGAACAGGGACAAGATAAGAGAACTCTGTGAGCCACAGGGTTTTTATTCAACCTTGGGATACAAACTAGTCCTTCACCCTGAGAACGCAGAGCCTGGGCCAGTACGTAGGGTTTAATTAGGTCAGCTAAGTAGGGAGGTGTTAGTCTGTCAATTTTTTTAGGTTAGTAGCAGAACCTTAAAATCTGATCTCACAGACGCTTGTTTGTTTGCCCACATGATGCCAAAATGGGTGTCATGTGGGCAAACATTCTGCTTTGTGTCAAAAGTCTGGCATCAGCATTTTGAACCAATTGGAGACCCCTAATGTTGGACTGCAGTAAACCAGAAAATAGAACATTGCAGTAGTCCAGTCTAGAAGAGACAAATGCATGAATCAGGGTCTCAGCATCAGCCATAGATGGGATATGACAAATCTTCGCTATATTTCACAGGTGGAAGAAAGCAGTCCTTGTAATATCTCTAATGTGAATGTGATTCATCTTTTGCCTAAATACAAAGCTGTGGTCAAAAGAATTAAAACAGTTAATAAGCAGGTACAGGTGTGGTCCAAGGAAAGCAAAGAGCAACTCAGAGACTGTTTTGATGAAACAAACTGGGACATTTTCTTTGAATCCTGTCTGGATGGAGACGAACTCCATAAGGCCTATACCAAAAAAGCCAGAAGATTTTCGGCCCATTGCCATAACCTCCATATTATCTAAAACTATGGAGAGAGTTTTAGTTGACGTCCTGACCACCACAGTGGTCAGTGAACTAGACCCTCTGCAGTTTGCCTATAAGAGGGACAGAGGTACTGATGATGCCGGATTGATCTTGCTGGACATGATCTCAAAGCAGCTTTCACTTACTAAAGCATACGCTCGGGTTTTGTTTGTAGACTTCAGTGCAGCTTTTAATTCTATGAAATTACATATTCTTCTGAAAAGGCTGGCTGATTTAAATGTTGAAAAGGGTCTGATGCTCTGGATCATTAAGGCTGGAGACATTAAGGCTCTTGAAGCTTGGTGTCTCGACAGCCAGCTGGAAATCAATGTGTCTAAGACAAAGGAGCTTGTTTTTCACACAAAGCAAGAACTGACAGTGCAGCCAGTTTCACTCGATGGCCAGCTTGTTGAAACGGTTGAAACTTTTAAATATCTTGGTACAGTTCTTGATAGTCACTTGAGCTTCTTTGAAAACACTGATTTTATCTTTAAGAAATGTTCACAGTGACTCAGTCTTCTCAGAAGATTGAGTTGTCTTGGTGTTAATCCGCAGATTTTAGAGCTTGTGTATTCTGCACATATTGAGAGTGTTTTAACATTTCATCTTTGTGTTTGGTCACTTGAGTTGTAAATGTAAGGACAAATTAAATAAAATTGTAAAAATGTCGGGGAAAATTGTGAGAAAACCCCAGAAGACTCTGGCCCACATTTACACTGACAGGATGAGGAGGAAAGCTGAGAGAGTCCTGGCAGACAGCTCTCATCCTCTGTCCTGTCAGTTTGAGCTCTTGAAGTCTGAGAGGCGCTACAGAGCTCCTCTGGCCAAAGGTTCTTTCAAAAAATCTTTTATACCAAATGCCATCACCATAATGAACTCAAAAAAGTGACCACTCCACAAATAAAACCTGAACTGCTTTACGTCTGTTTTATTTGATTTTATTAGATCTTACTGTACGTTTTATTTATCTTACTAGGTCTTATTCTATTTCTTCTTTTACTTCCATGTATTTTATGTATCTTATTTTTGTTTTATTCGTGTGTTTGTATGAATGTTTTATGACTGTTTTGTTGTCTTTTTTGTGCTGGTGAGCCAAAGACAATTTTCCACATCGGTGGACAATAAAGAATTATTCTATTCTATTCTATTCTAAAGGACAACGTAGGATCAAAAATTATCCCAAGGTTCCTCACTTTGTCAGTGTGATGTATGAGCCTAAAGAGCCTAAAGTGTTAGCTGGTCAAATTGATGCCGATGTCTCACTGGACCAAGAACCATCATTTCAGTCTTATCAGAGTTTAAAAGTAGGAAGTTGTGAGACATCCAGCTTCTCACTGATGCAAGGCAATCTTCTAAGGATTTTATGTGGATGAGATTAACAGCAGTTATTGCCATGTATGACTGAGTATCATCAGCATAGAAATAACAGGTAATCCCAAAATGCCGCAATATGTGCCCAAGGGATGCTATATAAAGGGAGAAAAGCAAGGGGCCTAAGACTGACCCCTGTGGAACCCCAAATTTCATATCACTAAGGTTAGAGGTAGTGTTATTGTACAAAACACAGTGAGAACGACTGGTCAAGTATGATATCAACCATGCAAGGGCACTCTCAGTGATCCCAAAAATGATTTTCTAGCCTATCGAGTAGAATATGATGATCCACAGTATCAAACGCAGAACTGAGAGCTAACAGCACCAGAAAAGAAATCGTGTCTGAATCCACTGCAAGCAGAAGAAGATCATTCACCAGTTTAGTGAGAGCCGTCTCTCTGGAATGATATTTTCTAAAAGCAGACTGCAGTGGCTCAAAAATATTATTCTCAGTAAGGAGGTCCATGAGGTGCTATGAAAGCATCCTTTTCCAGAATTTCAGAGCAAAATGATAGATTCAATACCGGCCTACTAATGAAAGACGTGCGGACGGGTCCGCCGCGACGCTCCGCCACAGGAAAAACACCTCTGTTGAAAGCCTTAAGGACAAGTTGGAACATGTCCTGCTGTTAAACAATTTCTCATATACTCACTCCACTGAAAGCCATCAAAAGCCGCCTGGATTTTACAAATGGTTATCAACACAGAGGTGTTTTTCCTGTGCCGCCGCACCGCGTCGGCTGCGTCCCGACGCGCGGACCCGTCCGCACGTCTTTCATTAAAAAAATCTCCTTTAACAGTGGAATATCCGGATAAAATGCTGAAACCGACTTCTTCTGAAACTTCTCTGTTCTCTCACGACGTCCTGGATCAATAGAGCCTGAAATGTGGAGGTTTTCAGCTTGAACAGGCTGACGACGGCGGCTGAGAGCGCTGAGCGACGTCTCGCACCGTGGGAAGTCCTTAAAGAGACAGAATCACCTCAAAATCTCTCATCAGCCGTTAAAATTTTCACTGAAAACCAGCTTAATTTTTCGAACCGTGTCCACTTCGATGTGTCTCACAGGTTTAGAAAAAATTTTGATCAAACAAAGCGCCAGTCTCTCAGCAACTTCTCAGACAAAGGAATTCTGACGAGGGGCTGGACGACTCCTCCCACAAGGAGTGCTCACAGGCAAATGACGTCACCGACAGGCGTGGAAAAACTCACGCATGCGCACGAGGGTTCAAGCATGTCTGACGTAAAAACATATGAATGAAATCCATATAGTTTTTGAAAAAAATAAAAAGGACCGTTGCTTTATTGACAGACCTCGTACATTAATCTATTGGTTCATGATATTGTGACGAAAAGCGCCTCATTTTCATCACGCCAGCACGAATTCATTCTAATTCATTCCATGATGGCTGCATGAAATTAAAAATGAAGTGGGGGTCGGGGTGGTTATGATTAGGGTTAGGAGAAGGAGTAGGGATGGTTATGGTTAATGCTAGGGTTGGAAGTAGGAGTAGGGTTAGTAATAGTGAGACAAGCTAGGCTTAGAAAACAGGTGAAGATCTTTGAGCAGCAATATGGTTTCATGCTGAGAAACACCACAACAGATGCAATGTTTGCTCTGAGAATACTGTTGGTGAAGTACAGAGAAGGCCAGAAAGAGTTACATTGTGTGTTTGTGGACTTAGAAAAAGCTTATGATAGGGTGCCAAGAGAAGAGTTGTGGTATTGTATGAGGAAGTCTGGAGTGGCAGAGAAGTATGTTAGGGTAGTGCAGGACATGTACAAGAATAGTGTGACAGCAGTGAGACGTACACTCGGAATGACAGACTCATTCAAGGTGGAGGTGGGATCACACCAAGGATCGGCTCTGAGTCCTTCCTTGTTCGCAATGGTGATGGACAGGTTGATGGATGAGATCAGTCATGAGTCTCTGTGGACTATGATGTTTGCAGATGATATTGTGATCTGTAGTGAGAGTAGAGAACAGATTGAGTCTCGTCTGGAGAGGTGGAGATATGCTCTTGAGAGCAGGGGAATGAAAGTCAGTAGGAGCAAGACTGAGTCCATGTGTGTGAATGAGACGGAGCCCAGTGGAATAGTGCAGTTACAAGGAGTAGAAGTGGTGAAAGTAGATGAGTTTAAATATTTGGGGTCAACTTTCCAAAGTAATGGAGAGTGTGGTAGAGAGGTGAAGAAGAGAGTGCAGGCAGGGTGGAGTGGATGGAGAAAGGTGGCAGGAGTGATTTGTGACTGAAGAATATCAGCAAGAGTGAAGAGGAACATCTCCAAGACAGTAGTGAGACCAGCTATTGTTGGATGGTTTAGAGACGGTGGCGCTAACAAAAAAAACAGGTGGCAGAGCTGAAGATGTTGAGATTCTCTTTGGGAGTGATGAGAATAGACAAGATTAGGAATGAACATATCAGAGGGACAGGTCAGGTGGGACGGTTTGGAGACAAAGTCAGAGAGGAAAGATTGAGATGGTTTGGACATGTGCAGAGGAGGGACCCAGGGTATATAGGGAGAAGGATGCTGAGGATGGAGCCACCAGTCAGGAGGAGAAGAGGGAGACCAAAGAGGAGGTTCATGGATGTGCTGAGGGAGGACATGCAGGTGGTTGGACAGAAAGAGGAAGATACAGAGGACAGGGTGATGGAAATGATTGATCTGCTGTGGCGCCCCCTAATGGAACAGCCAAAAGAAAAAGAAGAATAATTTACAGTCCACGGTTGGCAGCTGGAGCGCTCGGTTGGCTACAGTTATTCTACACTGTGGCTACTGTAATATACAACAGTTTATTACTGTTAATACATGACAGTACTGTCCCACTGTTAAACTGCAGTAAGCAGCTTGTGGCTGCCAGACGACAGTAATTCTGCAAAATAAATTAATACAATACAATACAATAAAATAAAATAAATACAATAAAATAATTCAACAAGGTTTCATTGCCCAATAAAACATTATTGAATTATTTTATTCAGGATTGTCACAGGAGGTTCATTTCAGGATCCACATGTTGACTTGGCTTTTTTAAAGCATCTCTATCTGTGCAAAGACAATGGGACAATGCTCACCTTGAAACAGGGGTGTTTTGTTTGGAAGGGAAGTGCATAACTGTGTGTGCCATCGTGGCCAGAACATGCAAACTCCTTACCAATACATTACCAGTACATTAATATCACTATATTATCAATACATTACCAGTACATTAATATCACTATATTACCAATACATTACCAGTACATTAATACCAGTACATTACCAGTACATTAATACCAGTATATTACCAATACATTACCAGTACATTAATATCACTATATTACCAATACATTACCAGTACATTAATACCAGTACATTACCAGTACATTAATACCAGTATATTACCAATACATTACCAGTACATTAATACCAGTATATTACCAATACATTACCAGTACATTAATATCACTATATTATCAATACATTACCAGTACATTAATATTACTATATTACCAATACATTACCAGTACATTAATACCAGTACATTACCAGTACATTAATACCAGTATATTACCAATACATTACCAGTACATTAATATCACTATATTACCAATACATTACCAGT
This sequence comes from Thalassophryne amazonica, assembly GCF_902500255.1. NCBI lineage: Eukaryota > Metazoa > Chordata > Actinopteri > Batrachoidiformes > Batrachoididae > Thalassophryne > Thalassophryne amazonica. The sequence goes on along the minus strand of NC_047109.1, from coordinate 118,249,619 downwards.
ACATTAATACCAGTACATTACCAGTACATTAATACCAGTACATTACCAGTACATTAATATCACTATATTACCAGTACATTAATATCACTATATTACCAATACATTACCAGTACATTAATATCACTATATTACCAGTACATTAATACCAGTACATTACCAATACATTACCAGTACATTAATACCAGTATATTACCAATACATTACCAGTACATTAATACCAGTATATTACCAATACATTACCAGTACATTATCACTATATTACCAATACATTACCAGTACATTAATACCAGTACATTACCAATACTTTACCAGTACATTAATATCACTATATTACCAATACTTTACCAGTACATTAATATCACTATATTACCAATACATTACCAGTACATTAATATCACTATATTACCAATACATTAATGCCAGTGCATTAATACCAGTACATTATCAGTACATTAATATCACTATATTACCAATACATTACCAGTACATTAATATCACTATATTACCAATACATTAATGCCAGTGCATTAATACCAGTACATTATCAGTACATTAATATCACTATATTACCAATACATTACCAGTACATTATCACTATATTACCAATACATTACCAGTACATTAATACCAGTACATTACCAATACTTTACCAGTACATTAATATCACTATATTACCAATACATTACCAGTACATTAATACCAGTACATTACCAATACTTTACCAGTACATTAATATCACTATATTACCAATACATTACCAGTACATTAATATCACTATATTACCAATACATTAATGCCAGTGCATTAATACCAGTACATTATCAGTACATTAATATCACTATATTACCAATACATTACCAGTACATTAATACCAGTATATTACCAATACCTTAATGCCAATACATTAATACCACTATATTACCAATACATTACCAGTACATTAATGCCAATATATTACCAGTATAGTTACCAGTACATGAATTCCAGTACATTACCAGTACAGTAATACCAGTATATTACCAATACATTAATTCCAGCACATTAATACAGTACATTACCAGTATATTAATACCAGTATATTTTAATACCAGTATTTTAGCAATACAGTAATACCAGTACATTAATTCCAGTACATTACCAGTACATTAATACCAGTATATTACCAATACAGTGATACCAGTACATTAATACCAGTACATTGATACCAGTACATTAATACCAGTACATTGATTCCAGTACATTACCAGTACATTAATACCAGTATATTACCAATACATTAATACCAGTACATTAATACCAGTATATTACCAGTACATTAATATCACTATATTACCAATACATTACCAGTACATTAATTCCAGTACATTACCAGTACATTAATACCAGTATATTACCAATACATTAATACCAGTACATTATCAGTTCATTAATATCACTATATTACCAGTACATTAATTCCAGTACATTACCAGTACATTAATACCAACATATTACCAATACATTAATGCCAGTACATTAATACCAGTACATTACCAGTACATTCAATCAATCAATCAATTTTTTTTTTTATATAGCGCCAAATCACAACAAACAGTTGCCCCAAGGCGCTTTTTTTTGTAAGGCAAGGCCATACAATAATTATGTAAAACCCCAACGGTCAAAACGACCCCCTATGAGCAAGCACTTGGCTACAGTGGAAAGGAAAAACTCCCTTTTAACAGGAAGAAACCTTCATCAGAACCAGGCTCAGGGAGGGGCAGTCTTCTGCTGGGACTGGTTGGGGCTGAGGGGAGAGAACCAGGAAAAAGACATGCTGTGGAGGGGAGCAGAGATCAATCACTAATGATTAAATGCAGAGTGGTGCATACAGAGCAAAAAGAGAAAGAAACAGTGCATCATGGGAACCCCCCAGCAGTCTACGTCTATAGCAGCATAACTAAGGGATGGTTCAGGGTCACCTGATCCAGCCCTAACTATAAGCTTTAGCAAAAAGGAAAGTTTTAAGCCTAATCTTAAAAGTAGAGAGGGTGTCTGTCTCCCTGATCTGAATTGGGAGCTGGTTCCACAGGAGAGGAGCCTGAAAGCTGAAGGCTCTGCCTCCCATTCTACTCTTACAAACCCTAGGAACTACAAGTAAGCCTGCAGTCTGAGAGCGAAGCGCTCTATTGGGGTGATATGGTACTACGAGGTCCCTAAGATAAGATGGGACCTGATTATTCAAAACCTTATAAGTATGAAGAAGAATTTTAAATTCTATTCTAGAATTAACAGGAAGCCAATGAAGAGAGGCCAATATGGGTGAAATATGCTCTCTCCTTCTAGTCCCCGTCAGTACTCTAGCTGCAGCATTTTGAATTAACTGAAGGCTTTTTGGGGAACTTTTAGGACAACCTGATAATAATGAATTACAATAGTCCAGCCTAGAGGAAATAAATGCATGAATTAGTTTTTCAGCATCACTCTGAGACAAGACCTTTCTAATTTTAGAGATATTGCATAAATGCAAAAAAGCAGTCCTACATATTTGTTTAATATGCGCTTTGAATGACATATCCTGATCAAAAATGACTCCAAGATTTCTCACAGTATTACTAGAGGTCAGGGTAATGCCATCCAGAGTAAGGATCTGGGTTAGACACCAATATTTCTAAGATTTGTGGGGCCAAGTACAATAACTTCAGTTTTATCTGAGTTTAAAAGCAGGAAATTAGAGGTCATCCATGTCTTTATGTCTGTAAGACAATCCCGCAGTTTAGCTAATTGGTGTGTGTCCTCTGGCTTCATGGATAGATAAAGCTGGGTATCATCTGCGTAACAATGAAAATTTAAGCAATGCCGTCTAATAATACTGCCTAAGGGAAGCATGTATAAAGTGAATAAAATTGGTCCTAGCACAGAACCTTGTGGAACTCCATAATTAACTTTAGTCTGTGAAGAAGATTCCCCATTTACATGAACAAATTGTAGTCTATTAGACAAATATGATTCAAACCACCGCAGCGCAGTGCCTTTAATACCTATGGCATGCTCTAATCTCTGTAATAAAATTTTATGGTCAACAGTATCAAAAGCAGCACTGAGGTCTAACAGAACAAGCACAGAGATGAGTCCACTGTCCGAGGCCATAAGAAGATCATTTGTAACCTTCAGTAATGCAGTTTCTGTACTATGATGAATTCTAAAACCTGACTGAAACTCTTCAAATAGACCATTCCTCTGCAGATGATCAGTTAGCTGTTTTACAACTACCCTTTCAAGAATTTTTGAGAGAAAAGGAAGGTTGGAGATTGGCCTATAATTAGCTAAGATAGCTGGGTCAAGTGATGGCTTTTTAAGTAATGGTTTAATTACTGCCACCTTAAAAGCCTGTGGTACATAGCCAACTAACAAAGATAGATTGATCATATTTAAGATCGAAGCATTAAATAATGGTAGGGCTTCCTTGAGCAGCCTGGTAGGAATGGGGTCCAATAGACATGTTGATGGTTTGGATGAAGTAACTAATGAAAATAACTCAGACAGAACAATCGGAGAGAAAGAGTCTAACCAAATACCGGCATCACTGAAAGCAGCCAAAGATAACGATACGTCTTTGGGATGGTTATGAGTAATGTTTTCTCTAATAGTTAAAATTTTGTTAGCAAAGAAAGTCATGAAGTCATTACTAGTTAAAGTTAATGGAATACTCAGCTCAATAGAGCTCTGACTCTTTGTCAGCCTGGCTACAGTGCTGAAAAGAAACCTGGGGTTGTTCTTATTTTCTTCAATTAGTGATGAGTAGAAAGATGTCCTAGCTTTACGGAGGGCTTTTTTTATAGAGCAACAGACTCTTTTTCCAGGCTAAGTGAAGATCTTCTAAATTAGTGAGATGCCATTTCCTCTCCAACTTACGGGTTATCTGCTTTAAGCTACGAGTTTGTGAGTTATACCACGGAGTCAGGCACTTCTGATTTAAAGCTCTCTTTTTCAGAGGAGCTACAGCATCCAAAGTTGTCTTCAATGAGGATGTAAAACTATTGACGAGATACTCTATCTCACTTACAGAGTTTAGGTAGCTACTCTGTACTGTGTTGGTATACGGCATTAGAGAACATAAAGAAGGAATTAAACAGCTAACAGATACAGCAAAACACCGCTGTGCTCCGGAACAGGAAGTGATACAATACCGCAGTGAGAGCCAACCACCAGTAGAGGCAAGCAACATTAATATCACTATATTACCAGTACATTAATTCCAGTACATTACCAGTACATTAATACCAATATATTACCAATACATTAATGCCAGTACATTAATACCAGTACATTACCAATACATTAATATCACTATATTACCAATACATTACCAGTACATTAATATCACTATATTACCAATACATTAAAACCAGTACATTAATATCAGTACATTACCAGTACATTAATACCAGTACATTGATTCCAGTACATTACCAGTACATTAATACCAGTACATTACCAGGACATTAATATCACTATATTACCAGTACATTAATTCCAGTACATAACTGTACATTAATACCAATATATTATCAATACATTAATGCCAGTACATTAATACCAGTACACTACCAGTACATTAATATCACTATAATACCAGTACATTAATATCAGTACATTAGTACCAGTACATTAATATCAGTACATTGATTCCAGTACATTACCAGTACATTAATACCAGTATATTACCAATACCTTAATGCCAATACATTAATACCACTATATTACCAATACATTACCAGTACATTAATGCCAATATATTACCAGTATAGTTATACCAGTACATGAATTCACATACATTAATGCCAGTACATTAATACCAGTACATTACCACTACATTAATATCACTATATTACCAGTACATTAATTCCAGCACATAACTGTACAGTAATACCAGTATATTACCAATACATTAATTCCAGCACATTAATACAGTACATTACCAGTATATTAATACCAGTATATTTTAATACCAGTATTTTAGCAATACAGTAATTCCAGTACATTAGCAGTACATTAATACCAGTATATTACCAATACAGTGATACCAGTACATTAATACCAGTACATTGATTCCAGTACATTACCAGTACATTAATACCAGTATATTACCAATACATTAATACCAGTACATTAATACCAGTATATTACCAATACATTAATACCAGTACATTAGTACCAGTACATTACCAGTACATTAATACCAACATATTACCAATACATTAATGCCAGTACATTAATACCAGTACATTACCAGTACATTAATATCACTATATTACCAGTACATTAATTCCAGTACATTACCAGTACATTAATACCAATATATTACCAATACATTAATGCCAGTACATTAATACCAGTACATTAGCAGTACATTAATATCACTATATTACCAATACATTACCGGTACATTGATTCCAGTACATTACCAGTACATTAATACCAGTATATTACCAATACATTAATACCAGTACATTAGTACCAGTACATTAATACCAGTACATTGATTCCAGTACATTACCAGTACATTAATACCAGTTTTCTCTCAAAAATTCTTGAAAGCGTAGTTGTAAAACAGCTAACTGATCATCTGCAGAGGAATGGTCTATTTGAAGAGTTTCAGTCAGGTTTTAGAATTCATTATAGTACAGAAACAGCATTAGTGAAGGTTACAAATGATCTTCTTATGGCCTCAGACAGTGGACTCATCTCTGTGCTTGTTCTGTTAGACCTCAGTGCTGCTTTTGATACTGTTGACCATAAACTTTTATTACAGAGATTAGAGCATGCCATAGGTATTAAAGGCACTGCGCTGCGGTGGTTTGAATCATATTTATCTAATAGATTACAATTTGTTCATGTAAATGGGAATCTTCTTCACAGACTAAGGTTAAATATGGAGTTCCACAAGGTTCTGTGCTAGGACCAATTTTATTCACTTTATACATGCTTCCCTTAGGCAGTATTATTAGACGGCATTGCTTAAATTTTCATTGTTACGCAGATGATACCCAGCTTTATCTATCCATGAAGCCAGAGGACACACACCAATTAGCTAAACTGCAGGATTGTCTTACAGACATAAGGACATGGATGGCCTCTAATTTCCTGCTTTTAAACTCAGATAAAACTGAAGTTATTGTACTTGGCCCCACAAATCTTAGAAACATGGTGTCTAACCAGATCCTTACTCTGGATGGCATTACCCTGACCTCTAGTAATACTGTGAGAAATCTTGGAGTCATTTTTGATCAGGATATGTCATTCAAAGCGCATATTAAACAAATATGTAGGACTGCTTTTTTGCATTTACGCAATATCTCTAAAATTAGAAAGGTCTTGTCTCAGAGTGATGCTGAAAAACTAATTCATGCATTTATTTCCTCTAGGCTGGACTATTGTAATTCATTATTATCAGGTTTTCCTAAAAGTTCCCTGAAAAGCCTTCAGTTAATTCAAAATGCTGCAGCTAGAGTACTAACGGGGACTAGAAGGAGAGAGCATATCTCACCCATATTGGCTTCTCTTTATTGGCTCCCTGTTAATTCCAGAATAGAATTTAAAATTCTTCTTCTTACTTATAAGGTTTTGAATAATCAGGTCCCATCTTATCTTAGGGACCTCATAGTACCATATCACCCCAATAGAGCGCTTCGCTCTCAGACTGCAGGCTTACTTGTAGTTCCTCGGGTTTGTAAGAGTAGAATGGGAGGCAGAGCCTTCAGCTTTCAGGCTCCTCTCCTGTGGAACCAGCTCCCAATTCAGATCAGGGAGACAGACACCCTCTCTGCTTTTAAGATTAGGCTTAAAACTTTCCTTTTTGCTAAAGCTTATAGTTAGGGCTGGATCAGGTGACCCTGAACCATCCCTTAGTTATGCTGCTATAGACTTAGACTGCTGGGGGGTTCCCATGATGCACTGAGTGTTTCTTTCGCTTTTTGCTCTGTATGCACCACTCTGCATTTAATCATTAGTGATTGATCTCTGCTCCCCTCCACAGCATGTCTTTTTCCTGGTTCTCTCCCTCAGCCCCAACCAGTCCCAGCAGAAGACTGCCCCTCCCTGAGCCTGGTTCTGCTGGAGGTTTCTTCCTGTTAAAAGGGAGTTTTAACTTCCCACTGTCGCCAAGTGCTTGCTCACTGGGGGTCGTTTTGACCTTTGGGGTTTTTACGTAATTATTGTATGGCCTTGCCTTACAATATAAAGCGCCTTGGGGCAACTGTTTGTTGTGATTTGGCGCTATATAAATAAAATTGATTGAATTGATTGAGTATATTACCAATACCTTAATGCCAATACATTAATACCACTATATTACCAATACATTACCAGTACATTAATGCCAATATATTACCAGTACAGTTATACCAGTACATGAATTCCAGTACATTACCAGTACAGTAATACCAGTATATTACCAGTACATTAATTCCAGCACATTAATACAGTACATTACCAGTATATTAATACCAGTATATTTTAATACATGTATTTTAGCAATACAGTAAAACCAGTACATTAATTCCAGTATCTTACCAGTACATTAATACCAGTACATTAATACCAGTATATTACCAATTTCAATTTATTTCATTTATATAGCGCCATATCACAACAGAGTTGCCTCAAGGTGCTTCACACAAGTAAGGTCTAACCTTACTAACCCCCAGAGCAACAGTGGTAAGGAAAAACTCCCTCTGAGGAAGAAACCTCAAGCAGACCAAACTCAAAGGGGTGACTCTCTGCTTGGGCCATGATACAGACATAAATTACAGAAACAATTCACAAAACGAATATACAGGAAAAGCTCTTGGTGCACAGGACAGGAGGGTCTCCAGTACAAATACCACACCCATCTCTGGACGGAGCTGCACCTTAAACAGAGAGAAAAAACAAAATCAAGCATCAGAAAGACAACAAATACAGTATAATTTGTCAACCTTAAACAACAAGAAAAACAGAAGAAATACTAAGGTGATCGCCAGCCACTAGCCCTGAGGTTCACTAAAAGACCCAGAATTTAGATAAAGTTGAGGCTGTGGCACGCTCCGTTTACTAATAAATTGAATTAAAAGAGTAAAACATGCAGAACTATACTATGCCAGTATGCTAGCAATATGAAAGGGGAAATAAGTGCTTAAGTCTGGACTTGAAAGTCTCTACAGAATCTGACTGTTTTATTGATGCAGGGAGATCATTCTACAGAACAGGGGCACAATAAGAGAAAGCTCTGTGACCCACAGACGTTTATTCAGCCTAGGGACACAAAGTAGTCCTGCACCCTGAGAACGCAACGCCTGGGCTGGTATGTAAGGTTTAATTAGGTCAGCTAGGTAGGGAGGTGCCAGTCCATGAATAATTTTATAGACTAGTGGCATAAGCTTAATCTGATCTCACAGGGACAGGAAGCCAGTGAAAAGATGCCAAAATGGGTGTAATGTGGTCAAACTTTCTGCTTCGTGTCAAAAGTCTGGCAACAGCATTTTGAACCAATTGGAGACCCCTAATGCTAGACTGAAGTAAACCAGAAAATAGAACATTGCAGTAGTCCAATGTAGAAGAGATAAACGCATGGATCAGGGTCTCAGCATCAGCCATAGACAGGATGGGACGAATCTTCGCTATATTTCGCAAATGGAAGAAAGCAGTCCTCGTAATATTTCTAATATGGAGGTCAAAGGACAATGTAGGATCAAAAATTACCCCAAGGTTCCTCACTTTGTCAGTGTGATGTATGACACACGAGCCGAGGCTAAGTGTTAATTGGTCAAATTGATGCCGATGTCTCACTGGACCAAAAACCATCCTTTCAGTATTATCAGAGTTTAAAAGTAGGAAGTTGCGAGACATCCAGCTTCTCACTGATGCAAGGCAATCTTCTAACAATTTTATGTGGATGAGATGACCAGCTGTTATCAACGTGTATAACTGAGTATCATCAGCAGAGCAGTGAAAGGTAATCCCATAGCGCCGCAATATGTGCCCAAGGGGTGTTATATAAAGGGAGAAAAGCAGGGGGCCTAAGAAGGACCCCTGTGGAACCCCAAATTTCATGTCACTAAGGTGAGAGGTAGTGTTACTGTACAGAACACAGTGAGAACGACTGGTCAAGTATGACATCAACCATGCAAGGGCACTCCCAGTAATCCCAAAATGATTTTCCAGCCTATCAAGTAGAATATGATGATCCACGGTATCAAATGCAGCACTGAGATCTAACGGCAACAGAACCGTAGTGGTGTCTGAATCCACTGCAAGCAGAAGATCATTCACCACTTTAGTGAGAGCTGTCTCTGTGGAATGATATTTTCTAAAAGCAGACTGCAGTGGCTCAAAGAGATTATTCTCAATAAGATAGTCCACAAGCTGCTGTGACACCACTTTTTCCAGAATTTTAGAGTAAAATGATAGATTTGATATCGGCCAATAGTTTTTCAGTACTATTAGGGCTCTCCAGTTGGTTCAAAATGCTGTTGCAAGGGCCTTCTACAGCTGTGCAGTGGAGAGTGTCCTGTCCTGTTGCCTCCCTGTGTGGTATGGTGGCTGCACGGTGGCAGAGAAGAAAGCACTGCAGCAGGTGGTGAAGTCTGCACAGAGGACCATCGGATGCAGCTTACCACCCATTGGGGACATCTGCATCTCCAGATGTAGAGACAAAGCCACCTGCATCCTCTGAGACTCCACCCACCCTGCGCACAGTCTGTTCACACCCCTTCTCTCCGCAAGGAAGCTGTGCAGCATCCGGGCAAAAACGTCCAGACTGAAAAATAGCTTCTACCCGAATGCTGTCAGACTGTTGAACAGTTCAACATCCACCACCAAACTGTGAACATTGCACTACATGCACATTGTCACCTTCTTAATACTCTAACGCTGCTGCTGCTGCTGACCCTGTGCCTTGTATATATATTCTATGGCCACAGGGGTGCACATATGGTACATTGCAAAAGTTTATATTGCAAAAGTTTATACAATAGGTTAAGTTAAAAAAAAAAAAGAATTTGTCCCAGTTAACTACACCAAGACCTGGAGAAACTGCATTTCGTTGTGCCTGTAAGGGTCGAGTGAAAATAAAAGTGAGTCTGAGTCTGAATCTGAAGATTAGGTTTCTTAAGTAATGGTTTAATCACTGCAGATTTGAAACATTTAGGAACAGATCCAGAAGTTAATCAGAGATTAATAATTTCCAGCACAGTCGGCCCAAGAGTGAGCCACAGGTCCTTAAACAATTTTGTTGGTATGGGATCAAATAAGCAAGTTGTCTAGTGAGATACTGTCAAATTCTGTAAATCTAGGTAATACCTCAGTAATGGTGCCCACCTCAATAGCAGGGTGTAGTGGCTGGGTTAAGGCATGCTGGGATATGTTTAACCTGATGTCTTCAATTTTCTTCTCAAAGTAATCCAGGAAATCCTGTGCTGTAAAAGGAGAGCAAACTACAGGTGGTTGTCCATGAATAAGTGTTGCCACCGTGTTGAACAAGAACTTTGAGTTATGCTTGTTTGTGTTGATCAAATCAGAGTAATAGGTCCACTTTGTAGCCGATAATGCATGCTTATAGTCTAAGATAGCATCATGCCACGCAAGGTGGAAGACTTCTAATTCTGAACTACACCATTTCTGTTCTTGACCTCTACTCTTATGCTTGAAGTCACACAGATAATCAATGAAAAAAGGTGACTGTGTTTTGGGGGTACATTAATACCAATATATTACCAATACATTAATGCGAGTACATTAATACCAATACATTAATATCAATACATTAATACCAGTACATTAATACCAGTACATTAATATCAATACATTAATACCAGTATATTAATACCAGTAAATTACTAGTACATTAATACCAGTATATTACCAATGTATTAATGCCAGTACATTAATACCAGTACATTAATACCAGTATATTAATACCAGTATATTACCAATGTATTAATGCCAGTACATTAATACCAGTACATTAATACCAGTACATTAATACCAGTATTAATACCAGTAAATTACTAGTACATTAATACCAGTATATTACCAATGTATTAATGCCAGTACATTAATACCAGTACATTAATACCAGTATATTAATACCAGTATATTAATACCAGTAAATTACTAGTACATTAATACCAGTATATTACCAATGTATTAATGCCAGTACATTAATACCAGTACATTAATACCAGTATATTAATACCAGTATATTACCAATGTATTAATGCCAGTACATTAATACCAGTACATTAATACCAGTACATTAATACCAGTATATTAATACCAGTAATTACTAGTACATTAATACCAGTATATTACCAATGTATTAATGCCAGTACATTAATACCAGTACATTAATACCAGTATATTAATACCAGTATATTACCAATGTATTAATGCCAGTACATTAATACCAGTACATTAATACCAGTACATTAATACCAGTATATTAATACCAGTAAATTACTAGTACATTAATACCAGTATATTACCAATGTATTAATGCCAGTACATTAATACCAGTACATTAATACCAGTATATTAATACCAGTATATTAATACCAGTAAATTACTAGTACATTAATACCAGTATATTACCAATGTATTAATGCCAGTACATTAATACCAGTACATTAATACCAGTATATTAATACCAGTATATTACCAATGTATTAATGCCAGTACATTAATACCAGTACATTAATACCAGTACATTAATACCAGTATATTAATACCAGTAAATTACTAGTACATTAATACCAGTATATTACCAATGTATTAATGCCAGTACATTAATACCACTACATTAATACCAGTATATTACCCGTACATTAATACCAGTATATTTTCAATACAGTAATACCAGTACATTAACTCCAGTACAATTCCAGTACATTAGTATCAGTATATTACCAATACATGAATACCAGTACATTCATACCAATACATTAATACCAGTACATTAACAGTACATTAATACCAGTACAATATCAGTACATTAATATCACTATATTACCAACACATTACCAGTACATTAATTCCAGTACATTACCAGTACATTAATATCAGTATATTACCAATACATTAATGCCACTGCATTAATACCAGTACATTAATACCAATATATTAATACCAGTATATTACCTGTACATTAATACCAGTATATTATCAATACAGTAATACCAGTACAATTCTAGTACATTAGTATCAGTATATTACCAATACATGAATACCAGTACATTCATACCAATACATTAATACCAGTACATTAACAGTACATTAATTCCAGTACATTACCAGTACATTAATACCAGGATGTTACTAGGACATTAATACCAGTACATTCTCAGTACATTAATACCAATATATTACCAATACATTAATGCCAGTACATTAATACCAGTACATTAATACCAATATATTAATACCAGTATATTACCTGTACATTAATACCAGTATATTATCAATACAGTAATACCAGTACATTAACTCCAGTACATTAGTATCAGTATATTACCAATACATGAATACCAGTACATTCATACCAATACATTAATACCAGTACATTAACAGTACATTAATACCAGTACAATATCAGTACATTAATATCACTATATTACCAACACATTACCAGTACATTAATTCCAGTACATTACCAGTACATTAATATCAGTATATTACCAATACATGAATACCAGTACATTCATACCAATACATTAATACCAGTACATTAACAGTACATTAATTCCAGTACAATACCAGTACATTAATACCAGGATGTTACTAGGACATTAATACCAGTACATTCTCAGTACATTAATACCAATATATTACCAATACATTAATGCCAGTACATTAATACCAGTACATTAATACCAATATATTAATACCAGTATATTACCTGTACATTAATACCAGTATATTTTCAATACAGTAATACCAGTACATTAACTCCAGTACATTAGTATCAGTATATTACCAATACATGAATACCAGTACATTCATACCAATACATTAATACCAGTACATTAACAGTACATTAATTCCAGTACATTACCAGTACATTAATACCAGTATGTTACTAGGACATTAATACCAGTACATTCCCAGTACATTAATACCAATATATTGCCAATACATTAATACCAGTACATTGCTAGTACATTAATACCAGCACATTAATTCCAATACATTACCAGTACATTAATACCAGTATATTGCCAGTACGCTAATACCAGTACATTAATACCTGTAGATTAATACCAGTACATTAATACCTGTATATTAGCAGTACTGGTATTAGCTGTATTCACAGCTTGTGACTCCGACGAGGGCGGTCACATCTCCTCCACTCTCCCCTATCTCTCTGCTTTTAACCTTCAAGTCCCTACTTTGTTGTGAAAGTGTAGGAACACGGACCCACAACAGGGGGCGCAATGAATGGACAATGGAGGAAGTAAAAAACAAGATTTACTACTGAAACAAGCACGAGTAGTATAACAAACACAATGTTTAGGGTCGAATCCGCTGGTGTCGTGTGGGCAGGCTCGAAGATAGGAGACGTCCGTCTCAGTCGAACCGGAACCACCCAGATCTCCACTGCCACCGAACCCCGGAAATACTGGAACCGCCAAGTCCCGAATTCCCAGGTGGCCACTGCCTCCGCTCGTCGGATCTGGTACTGCTGGCAGGAGAGAGCAAGAACACACAGGAGTGGATGAACGCACCCAGTACAGAGAGGGGAGAAGCCGCCTCCACCTCTTGGCAAAGTTCAGCAGGAAGGTGAGTACTTATCCAAAGAAGGAGGGTCTCAGTAGTCACCAGTCCTGAAAGGTTTAACAAGTTTATCAATCACAGAATATGCTGCAGAGAATGTTACCTTGGTCTTAGGCGATATCTCGGCACTGAGGTGGAGACGCCGTCCTCCTGATATACTTCGGTGCTGAGTAGAAACAGCTGTGTTTGGTGATGGGTGACAGCTGTCACCCAGATTACTCCCATGATGCGGTAGCGCCCTCTGGTGCCTGGAACCCGCACTCCAGGCAGGGCGCCCTCTGGTGGTGGGCCAGCAGTACCTCCTCTTCAGCGGCCCACACAACATACTTCACCAGACTTGTGAATTCCTCAAAACTATATTGGATTCTGGATCTATTGGACTACTATTGGATTATCCATGGAATTGATCAGCTGGTCTCTGAACGCTATTGACACCATTTTTTCTGCAAGAAGGTCAGGACCGGGGGATCCTGCCTGCCCAGATGGAACGTATCCTGCAGGCTATGTCCTCGACTCCTGGAGTTCCTGGCATGTGGCATGCTTGGCACCTTTCTCCGTTGAGGATGTAAAGAATTTATTCATTTTTGGTCTCATGGTAGCAGGGCTGGTACTTTTTGGCTTATGTGCTGCCCTGATCTACTGGAAAATTGACAAGACGGCGGCATCAAGAACCACAGGCCCTCGATTGTTCATCATGATTAACGAGGTCGGCAAGGCAGTGCATTCTCAGACTGCGTTGACTTGTGAATTCAGACGCAAATTGCATGACATCTTGGAGCTGATGCGTGCCTTGCAGTTCAAGATGAAGGTTTCGGAGGCCGTTGAATATTCTTAATTCAAAATTAGGAATATTCTTAATTCATAACTGGGATTTGGCTGAGTGAGTGGAACTGTAAAAAGTGTTTTTCACTGCTCTGCTGCAACACTACAGGCATCAAGGTCAATTGCCCACTGTTTACCTCCAGAGGAATTTATCCAGGCTCTGGTGAGATTATTTGGCTCCATTCTTATCTCAACCCAAAAGGACAATAAACTGACAAACTGACCGAAGCATACTCCAGGTTTATCACTCTTCCTGCCCCTCCCTCCCTGCGGCAAGCCTTGTCCTCTCAAGCTGGCCTGGTGGCGCGACTTGACAGTTGCAGCGGCTACAAACACATTTACATCGCCTCAATTGGGTAACGGACTGTTTCAAGTTTAGTGCACATAAACAATGTCAAATGTATATGTGTTGTCCTAATTCTGATGTGTGCCATTATTACGGTAAACAAGTAATAATTGTAGATCAATTGCTTTTGTATGTGGAATGTGAGTGCGGAAATCTTGTAGTTGTAATGACAATGATAATAAAAGCTATCTATCTATCTATCTATCTATCTATCTATCTATCTATCTATCTATCTATCTATCTATCTATCTATCTATCTATCTATCTATCTATCTATCTATCTATCTATCTATCTATCTATCTATCTATCTATCTATCTATCTATCTATCTATCTATCTATCTATCTATCTATCTATCTATCTATCTATCTATCTATCTATCTATCTATCTATCTATCTATCTATCTATCTATCTATCTATCTATCTATCTATCTATCTATCTATCTATCTATCTATCTATCTATCTATCTATCTATCTATCTATCTATCTATCTATCTATCTATCTATCTATCTATCTATCTATCTATCTATCTATCTATCTATCTATCTATCTATCTATCTATCTATCTATCTATCTATCTATCTATCTATCTATCTATCTATCTATCTATCTATCTATCTATCTATCTATCTATCTATCTATCTATCTATCTTATCTATCTATCTATCTATCTATCTATCTATCTATCTATCTATCTATCTATCTATCTATCTATCTATCTATCTATCTATCTATCTATCTATCTATCTATCTATCTATCTATCTATCTATCTATCTATCTATCTATCTATCTATCTATCTATCTATCTATCTATCTATCTATCTATCTATCTATCTATCTATCTATCTATCTATCTATCTATCTATCTATCTATCTATCTATCTATCTATCTATCTATCTATCTATCTATCTATCTATCTATCTATCTATCTATCTATCTATCTATCTATCTATCTATCTATCTATCTATCTATCTATCTATCTATCTATCTATCTATCTATCTATCTATCTATCTATCTATCTATCTATCTATCTATCTATCTATCTATCTATCTATCTATCTATCTATCTATCTATCTATCTATCTATGGATGGATGTTATGGATAAGAGGCGGATTGAGGAGCGGTCCAGTATCTGACTGAACCCAGCATGAAATAATCAGAAGCAGTTCCAAAAAGAAAACACATTTATTTTTCTCCCTTTGTGCTATACATGAAATACTAAATAATCAAAGTTCTGGTGAGGTGAAAAGGCGGCGCGCTCTCTCAGCGTCTCAACAGTCGGAGTCCGAACGTTCAGGACTCAGGAGTTCCGCCAACACCCCCCCCCCCCCCCCCCCCCCAGGTGACTTTCCCAGACTGTACTCTGCGAAGGAGGAACAGAGATGAGATTATTCAACACTTATTACTACGAAATATTGTTTAGAGGCAAACGTATCAGCTACACGTTTAGGTCTGGTTTCAAAACTTAGTTCAAAGAGGCTGCTGCTCACAGCTAGTGGAGGATCATTAATCCGCACGCCACTGCCGTGAGGAGCACACCAAACAATTTCCACCAATAATTACTTATAGCTGCGTATAAACACCAATTTACATTCACAGATAAACCTTTCAGAATATTCAGCTCTGTCGTGTGCTGACAACGTTTGCCTCTCACCCTCATCCTCCTTCACAGGCGCGATGTCAGACTCTGAAACGGCCCTCAGCGTCCCCACACGGTCGTCACAAGGTCGTATTCTCCAGCAATCTTATCCAACTCACTGCTGGTTTAAATGTAGTTCTTCATCACTACATTGGTACCAGCTGGAAGTCCTCAAATCTGCACGTGAACATCACAGATGTCGTGGATTGTCCTGATAGAGAGCCGCACGAGAATGCAACAGGTGCAGCCAATCATCGTAACAGAGGAGAGAGACTCTTCTGCAGCACATTTTCCTCAGAGAACAGCCCCAAATCATCTGGGAAGGAAAATAAACACAAAACAACCCAACCTTGTCCAGCCAAACCCCCCCAACACACAACAATCTATCTACCTACCTACCTACCTACCTACCTACCTACCAGTACATTAACACCAGTATATGACCAGTACGTTAACACCAGTATACTACCAGTACATTAATACCAGTATACTACCAGTACATTAATGCCAGTATATTAATACCACTATATTACCAGTACATTAATACCAGTATACTACCAGTACATTCATACCAGTATATTACCAGTACATTAATATCAATACATCAATACCTGTATATTAATACCAGTATATTACCAGTACATTAATGCCAGTATATTACCAGTACATTAATACCAGTACATTAATTCCAATACATTACCAGTACACTAACACCAGTATATTACCAATACAGTAATACCAGTACATTAATATCAATACAATACCAGTATATTACCAGTACATTAATACCAGTATATTACCAATACAGTAATACCAGTACATTAATACCAATACATTAATACCAGTATACTACCAGTACATTAATACCTGTATATTAATGCCAGTGTATTACCAGTACATCAATACCAGTATATTACCAGCACATTAATACCAGTATATTACCAGTACATTAATACCAGTATACTACCAGTACATTAATGCCAGTATATTAATACCACTATATTACCAATACGTTAATACCAGTATACTACCAGTACATTAATACCAGTATATTAATACCAGTATATTACCAGTACATTAATACCACGATATTACCAATACATTAATACCAGTACATTAATACCAGTACTTTAACGTGTGCACTGTTCTCCCAAACAGAATACTGTTGGTTCAAGGCTGGCCATTCTATTTCTACACATCAATATGTGGATCCACAAACAAACCTCAGCTGGTGATTTCTACAAGCAAACTGAAATCTCACAGAATTGTCTGACTGTATAATTTTTAGCAGAATTATTCTGGCAACCACACACAGTAAAATCACCAGTGTTAAATTAACACTGCCAGTGTACATATGGTCATATGTACACTGGCAGTGTTAATTTAACACTGGTGATTTTACTGTGCAGCTGCTTACTGTCATTTGAAAGTGGGACAGTCCTGTAATCTATTCATAGCAATAAACTGTTGCATATTAAAGTAGCCACAGTACCCTCCTGCAGTGTACTGTAAATGAAAATGGAAATTTATTACTGTGTAAATCTACATTAACGAATGATTAAATATACCAAGTACTGCCCAGGTGAAATGTGCTTTCACCACCTGTTTGTTTTTCTCCCCATTATTCATCCTGATGTCATCAGGACACCACACCCACATTTTTGCTATTTCTTTGCTCTAAAACCCTTCGGCGTCACATACAGTTAATTGTGTTCTCACATAGAAATGAATGTGAAAAACTGGTGAGGGTCTCCATTCATAATAATCTGTAACATGCAGTTTGTCAAAAGAAAAAGGAAATAATTTCTTGAGCTAACTCACAGGAAGCAGGTTGTTTCTCACTGATCTCCAGAAAATGTCAAAGATCGCTATGTGGATGTCCCAGGATGACACCCTAGATTTTCTTTCAAGGGCTGGTATAAAAGTTTGAACTTACAGAACTCTTCAAAATGTAAACTGGACCCACCGTTTGACTATCATTTAATGGTACAGTATCTTTTTGGGTTGTAACATGGTGTTCAGACACTCATTAGAGGCACTGAGTGCGATGGTGGCATCGCATTGTTTTTTCTGTGGTAGAAAATCTGCTGTAGAAAATCACAGCGTGTCCTGCACATCATTCTGCACTCTTTTTTTATCTTACAGCCTTATTTCAAAATGGATTAAATTCATATTTTTACTTAAAAGTCTACCCACAATACCCCATAATGATAATGTGAAAAAGTTATTTTTATTATTATTATGTTTGCTAATTGATTTACAAAAAACAGCAACAAAAAACCTAAGAAACCACATGAATATACGAGGGCTGTCCGTAAAGTATAGGTCCTTTTTATTTTTTTCAAAAACTATATGGATTTCATTCATATGTTTTTACGTCAGACATGCTTGAACCCTCGTGCGCATGCGTGAGTTTTTCCACGCCTGTCGGTGACGTCATTCGCCTGTGAGCACTCCTTGTGGGAGGAGTCGTCCAGCCCCTCGTCGGAATTCCTTTGTCTGAGAAGTTGCTGAGAAACTGGCGCTTTGTTTGATCAAAATTTTTTCTAAACCTGTGAGACACATCGAAGTGGACACGGTTCGAAAAATTAAGCTGGTTTTCAGTGAAAATTTTAACAGCTGATGAGAGATTTTGAGGTGATTCTGTCGCTTTAAGGACTTTTCACGGTGCGAGACGTCGCGCTGCGCTCTCAGGCGGCGTCATCAGCCTGTTTCAAGCTGAAAACCTCCACATTTCAGGCTCTATTGATCCAGGACGTCGTGAGAGAACAGAGAAGTTTCAGAAGAAGTCGGTTTCAGCATTTTATCCGGATATTCCACTGTTAAAGGAGATTTCTTTAATGAAAGACGTGCGGATGGGTCCGCGCGTCGGGACACAGCCGACGCGGCGCGGTGGCACAGGAAAAACACCTCCATGTTGATAACCATTTGTAAAATCCAGGCGGCTTTTGATGGCTTTCAGTGGAGTGAGTATATGAGAAATTGTTTATCAGCTGGAGATGTTCCAACTTGTCCTCAAGGCTTCCAACAGAGGTATTTTTCCTGTGGCGGAGCGTCGCGGTGGCTGCGAGCCGACGCTGTAATCCGCCTGCACGTCTTTCATTAAAAAAATCTCCTTTAACAGTGGAATATCCGGATAAAATGCTGAAACCGACTTCTTCTGAAACTTCTCTGTTCTCTCACGACGTCCTGGATCAATAGAGCCTGAAATGTGGAGGTTTTAAGCTTGAAACAGGCTGATGACGCCGCCTGAGAGCGCTGCGCGACGTCTCGCACCGTGAAAAGTCCTTAAAGCGACAGAATCACCTCAAAATCTCTCATCAGCTGTTAAAGTTTTCACTGAAGACCAGCTTAATTTTTCGAACCATGTCCACTTCGATGTGTCTCACAGGTTTAGAAAAAATTTCGATCAAACAAAGCGCCAGTCTCTCAGCAACTTCTCAGACAAAGGAATTCCGATGAGGGGCTGGACGACTCCTCCCACAAGGAGTGCTCACAGGCGAATGACGTCACCGACAGGCGTGGAAAAACTCACACATGCGCACGAGGGTTCAAGCATGTCTGACGTAAAAACATATGAATGAAATCCATATAGTTTTAGAAAAAAATAAAAAGGACCTATACTTTACGGACAGCCCTCGTATATACATGTGGTTTCTTAGTTTTTTGTTTGCTTCATGACAAAGGCTGTGAATACTTATATAAGTATTCACAGCCTGTGAGTGGCGCTCAGGTGCCTCCTGTTTCCACTGCTTATCCTTGAGATGTTTCTACATCTTAATTGGAGTCCACCTGGGATAAATTCTGTTGATTGGACATGATTTGGAAAAACACACCTGTCTACATATAAGGTCGCACAGTGGACACAAACCAAGCATGAAGTCAAAGGAATTGTCTATAGACCTCCAAGACAGGATTGTCTCCAGGGACAAATCTAGGGAAGGATACAGAAACATTTCTGCTGCTTTGAAGGTCCCAATGAGCACAGTGGCCTCCATCATCTGTAAGTGGAAGAGGTTCAGATCCACCAGGACTCTTCCTAGAGCTGGACACCCATCTAAACTGAGCAATCAGGGGAGAAGGACCTTAGTCAGGGAGGTGACCAAAAACCCGATGGTTACTCTGTCAGAGCTCCAGCATTCCAGAGGAGAACCTTGCAGAAGGACAACCATCTCTGCAGCAATCAGGCCTGTATGGTAGAGTGGCCAGAGAGAAGCCACTCCTTAGTAAAAAGCACATGTCAGCCCACCTGGAGTTTGACAAAAGGCACCTGAAGGACTCTTACACCATGGAAAATTGACTCTTTTCAATCTGAATCAGAAGCTCAAAGCACTTTACAGTGATGCCTCGCGTTCACCCATTCACACAGATACACTAACACGACACTAACTGACATCAGGGTGCTGCCATGCAAAATGCTCACTACACACTGGGAGCAAACTTGGGGATGAAGGGCCTTGACCAAGGTCCTTTGTTGATTTTCCAGTCAGGCTGATGTTTGAACCGAGGATCCTCTGGTCTCAATGCTTAATCACTAGACCATCAGCTGCCCAAGAAACAAAATTCTCTGGTCTGATGAGACAAAGATTGAACTCTTTGGCATCATGTTTGGAGGAAACCAGGCACCATCCCTACAGTGAAGCATGGTGGTGGCAGCATCATGCTGTGGGGATGTTTTTCAGCAGCAGGAACTGGGAGACTAGTCAGGATTGAGAGAAAGATGAATGTAGCAATGTACAGAGACATCCTGGATGAAAACCTGCTCCAGAGCCCTCTTGACCTCAGACTGGGGCGACGGTTCATCTTTCAGGAGGACAAGGACCCTAAGCACACAGCCAAGATATCAAAGTGGCTTCAGGACAACTCTGTGAATGTCCTTGAGTGGCCCAGCCAGAGCCCAGACCTGAATCCAACTGAATATCTCTGGAGAGATCTGAAAATGGCTGTGCACCAACGCTCCCCATCCAACCTGATGGAGCTTGAGAGGTGCTGCAAAGAGGAATGAACCAAACTGCCCAAAGATAGGTGCACCAAGCTTGTGGCATCATATTCAAGAAGACTTGAGGCTGGAATTGCTGCCAAAGGTGCATCAACTAATTTAGAAGATCTTCACTTAGCCTGGAAAAAGAGTCTGTTGCTCTATAAAAAAAGCCCTCCGTAAAGCTAGGACATCTTACTACTCATCACTAATTGAAGAAAATAAGAACAACCCCAGGTTTCTTTTCAGCACTGTAGCCAGGCTGACAAAGAGTCAGAGTTCTATTGAGCCAAGTATTCCATTAACTTTAACTAGTAATGACTTCATGACTTTCTTTGCTAATAAAATTTTAACTATTAGAGAAAAAATTACTCATAACCATCAAAGACATATCATTATCTTTGGCTGCTTTCAGTAATGCTGGTATTTGGTTAGACTCTTTCTCTATGATCAATCTATCTTTATTAGTTGGCTATGTACCACTGGCTTTTAAGGTGGCAGTAATTAAACCATTACTTAAAAAGCCATCACTTGACCCAGCTATCTTAGCTAATTATAGGCCAATCTCCAACCTTCCTTTTGTTTCAAAAATTCTTGAAAGGGTAGTTGTAAAACAGCTAACTGATCATCTGCAGAGGAATGGTCTATTTGAAGAGTTTCAGTCAGGTTTTAGAATTCATCTTAGTACAGAAACAGCATTAGTGAAGGTTACAAATGATCTGCTTATGGCCTCAGACAGTGGACTCATCTCTGTGCTTGTCCTGTTAGACCTCAGTACTGCTTTTGATACTGTTGACCATAAAATTTTATTACAGAGATTAGAGCATGCCATAGCTATTAAAGGCACTGCACTGCAGTGGTTTGAATCAATAGATTACAATTTGTTCATGTAAATGGGGAGTCTTCTTCACAGACTAAGGTTAATTATGGAGTTCCACAAGGTTCTGTGCTAGGACCAATTTTATTCACTTTATACATGCTTCCCTTAGGCAGTATTATTAGAAAGCAGTGCTTAAATTTTCATTGTTACACAGATGATACCCAGCTTTATCTATCCATGAACCCAGAGGACACACACACCAATTAGTTAAACTGCAGGAATGTCTTGCAGACATAAAGACATGGATGATCTCTAATTTCCTGCTTTTAAATTCAGATAAAACTGAAGTTATTGTCCTTGGCCCCACAAATCTTAGAAACATGGTGTCTAACCAGATCCTTACTCTGGATGGCATTACCCTGACCTCCAGTAATACTGTGAGAAATCTTGGAGTCATTTTTGATCAGGATATGTCCTTCAATGCGCATATTAAGCAAATATGTAGGACTGCTTTTTTGCATTTGCGCAATATCTCTAAAATTAGAAAGGTCTTGTCTCAGAGTGATGCTGACAAGCTAATTCATGCATTTATTTCCTCTAGGCTGGACTATTGTAATTCATTATTATCAGGTTGTCCTAAAAGTTCCCTGAAAAGCCTTCAGTTAATTCAAAATGCTGCAGCTAGAGTACTGACGGGGACTAGAAGGAGAGAACATATTTCACCCATACTGGCCTCTCTTCATTGGCTTCCTGTTAATTCTAGAATAGAATTTAAAATTCTTCTTCTTACTTATAAGGTTTTGAATAATCAGGTCCCATCTTATCTTAGGGACCTCATAGTACCATATCACCCCAATAGAGCGCTTCGCTCTCAGACTGCAGGCTTACTTGTAGTTCCTAGGGTTTGTAAGAGTAGAATGGGAGGCAGAGCCTTCAGCTTTCAGGCTCCTCTCCTGTGGAACCAGCTCCCAATTCAGATCAGGGAGACAGACACCCTCTCTACTTTTAAGATTAGGCTTAAAACTTTCCTTTTTGCTAAAGCTTATAGTTAGGGCTGGATCAGGTGACCCTGAACCATCCCTTAGTTATGCTGCTATAGACTTAGACTGCTGGGGGGTTCCCATGATGCACTGAGTGTTTCTTTCTCTTTTTGCTCTGTATGCACCACTCTGCATTTAATCATTAGTGATTGATCTCTGCTCCCCTCCACAGCATGTCTTTTTCCTGATTCTCTCCCCTCAGCCCCAACCAGTCCCAGCAGAAGACTGCCCCTCCCTGAGCCTGGTTCTGCTGGAGGTTTCTTCCTGTTAAAAGGGAGTTTTTCCTTCCCACTGTCGCCCAGTGCTTGCTCACAGGGGGTCGTTTTGACCGTTGGGGTTTTTCTGTAATTATTGTATGGCTTTTGTCTTACAATATAAAGCGCCTTGGGGCAACTGTTTGTTGTGATTTGGTGCTATATAAATAAAATTGATTTGATTTGATCAACAAAGTATTGAGCAAAGTCTGTGAATACTTATGGACATGTGATTTCTTAGTTGTTTTTTTTTTATTTTTATACATTTCCAAGAATTAAAAAAAAACTTTTTTCATGTTGTCATTATGGGGTGTTGTGAGTAGAATTTTAAGGGAAAAAAAATGAATTTCCTCCATGTTGGAATAAGGCTGTAACATAACAAAATGTGGAAAAAGTGAAGTGTTGTGAAAACTTTCTGGATGCACCATATGTTGGAAGAGGAAAGGAGCAGCGAGATGACACTTGTGAGATTGATGAGTTATGGCCAAAACGAGCCCATAACTGAAAGCATATTCTACTTCGTTTGGACTCAGCACAGCATGTCCTGCTTTGAAGCGCAGCTGTGAACTAAATTTTGAAAAGACGGAGGAGTGAGGCTCGTGCTGAGCTGTGAGGTCCATCCAGGGATCCACATTTACTGCACAGGAAACATTAATGACCAAATCCTGTTTATCTTATGGCTGCTTAAATGTGTGTGTGTGTGTGTGTGTGTGTGTGTGTGTGTGTGTGTGTGTGTGTGTGTGTGTGTGTGTGTGTGTGTGTGTGTGTGTGTGTGTGTGTAGAAAGGAGTTATGGAGACATACGGCAAATTCCCCTGAGCTCACATGCACACATAAAGTAACATTTGAGGCAGACACAGACAGTGGGGTCTCTGTGTTTGGACGCGGGGTGAAGAGAGTACACCGTGCCTGCAGCTCCAGGCAGCGCGAGTATGTCCCACTAAAATGTAACTCTGCTGCATGTAAACATTTGACAAACACGTCACAAATATAATTATACAGTTTGTAAGTTTTTTTTTTTAAGAGGAGTCCTCTGATCAAACTGAGGCTGGAAAACTGGAAATGATGTCAGCAAAAATGGGAAGGAGATAAGTGGACAGTACAAACTACAGAGAGGACGGCTGGTGTGTAATTTTTGTCATTAATGAAATAATGAAACATATTGTCTCTGAGGTATTTAACCAATAAAAACAACAGCAATTTGAGATTTCTGACATCCGCCAATGCAGATCTGGATCACCTCCAAAATTTAATGGCATCTTCCGTGATATCTAATATCTATCTGTGGGGAAAATCTGATGAGAATCTGTGAAGTCATTTTGAAGTAATCCTGCTAACAGACAGACAAATAAACACTGATGATTTTATTACGTCGTTGGCGGATGTCATAAATAAAATCTCACGGACCACCAAATTCCCAAAATATACAAGAACAACAGGTCTTTCCACTCTAACAGTTTATTACTATCTATTAGACTTTGCTGTCATTTTTAAACAGTTGGAATACATTATTTTCAAATGTGATATTTTACCAGTATACTCACAAACCACTAGGGATCGCTCACAGACCATCAGTGGGCCGCAGACCATTCTTTGAGAATGGGTGATCTATGCTATATTTGTGAAAAAAGTGAGGCCTCCAGTTTATAAAAAAATGTACACACACACAAAACACACAAATCCACTCCGCTGTAAGCTATCTGGATGCAAGATTGAATGGTTTGTTCCAGCTTTCACTTGATGAAATATTCGTACCTTTGAACTCATAAACATTCATTATTTGTATACTATAAAAAAAAGACAGTCAAACCTTGGTCAATTGCAAGGACGGTTGATCACTAGAGGGCACTAGGGAGCCACCCCCCTCAAATTATCGAGAAATGAAAATAATGTACAACATAATTAACTTCCTGGTTGAGTCGCCTTCATATGAAAGTCTTTCAAATGCTGTAAACATTTCACATTCATGTGACCTGAGGGTGACTTTTAATTTTTGCATCAAACCTTCCCTCAGGAACACAACTGTGGACAACAGACAAATCACTCACACCCAGAGCAGGCGTTTCACTCACCTGCCATCACTCTGACCGGAATAAAATGTTATGTGTCGACGTGGGTTGAGGAGCGGACCTGCGTCAGACAGAACCCAGCGCTAAAAATAACCAGAAAGCGGTTCCAACAACAGAAACAATTTATTTTTCACCTGTGCATAATAATGTGTACAAAACTAAAAGAACGTCCTTCTGGTGGAGTGACTGTTGGCACGCTCTTAAGCGCCCAAAAGGATAGAAGCCCGGCGCTCCTGGACCCACTACCACCAGACAAACACTCCCCAGGTGGACACGACAAACTGACTCTCTGAAGCAAAGAAGAGGTGAGGTAAGTCAGCAGTTACAACAATATCTTTCAAAAGACACACGCCCACCCCTCCGACTGAGGTAAGTCTCCGCTGCACCACACCCCGGCAACACCAATGACGAACGGTACAAAGGCTCACCGAGGCTGGAGTGGAACCGGGCCCTAAGCAAACCAAGAAAAACACCTCTAACACCCCCCCCCCCAGGTGCAGAGGTCTTCTGAGAATGCTCAGCGTGACCAACCTGCACCACCCCACAACCCACAAGACAAACGGTCTTGGGGCAGGTGAGGTTGGGGTTAGGGATGTAGAGAAATAAAAAAACAACAAAATAAAACGACCCAACAACCCAAACAGAAAATACCTAAAAACACATAAAAATTAACAATTAAGTGAGCCCAGACGGGCTTCTAACCGCCTAACAGTCACTCCACCAGATACGCCTCTGACTCCCCATACAATTATAACCCCTATTTAAAGAAAACAAAACATTTACTCGTGCTAGATTGTTTTTGTGTGTGTGTGTGTGTTATTTTGCCTGTCCCAGAACACTTGGAGATACGTTACCATTATTTCTCTTGACGCTTACATGTCGGGGCAATACAGTAATCTCTGCTGGTCCGAGCCGCATGGGCTCGTCAACAGGAGGAGCCAGAGGTCCCGTCGGAGGAGCTTCAGTGGGGCGAAGAAGAGGCGGCCCAGATCTGTGTCGGGGAAAGCCCCGAGACGAAAAAACCCGCTCTGATGGGCGTCCTCTCTCGCGTCCACGCTCCTTCATCCGATCATCTAGACGAATCAGCAACGATATTAGCTCATCTAAATCGTTTGGCTCGTCACGGACTGCCGGCTCGTCTTTTAATGACTCATTTAACCCATCTACAAACATTCCTCGTAAAGCTGTGGCGCTCCAACCTGACTGAGCAGAAACCAGAGAACATTGCATCACCGCAAAAGGCTCCGGACGACAAACAATCGGTTCGGACGCCGAATCTCTGGGTGACGGAGTTATCTGCACTAGTATCGATGATGCCGCAGCTGGAGCAGCAGGAAGCGGAACGGCTTGCACTGCAAGCTCTGTAACACGGGCGTCTGTTTGTTTAATTTGGTTTGCAAGATGCTGTAATTGCTCCCATATTTTCTCCAAGTGTTCTTGAACTTTTTCGGCAAAAGGAACCGCTTCTGCCGCTGGGTCCATTATGGAATGGCCGGGAACTACTGTTATGTGTCGACGCGGGTTGAGGAGCGGACCTGCGTCAGACAGAACCCAATGCTAAAAATAACCAGAAAGCGGTTCCAACAACAGAAACAATTTATTTTTCACCTGTGCATAATAATGTGTACAAAACTAAAAGAACGTCCTTCTGGTGGAGTGACTGTTGGCATGCTCTTAAGCGCCCAAAAGGACAGAAGCCCGGCGTTCCTGGACCCACTACCACCAGACAAACACCCCCCAGGTGGACACGACAAACTGACTCTCTGTGAAGCAAAGAAGAGGTGAGGTAAGTCAGCAGTTACAACATCTTTCAAAAGACACACGCTATCAGCAACACATTCAGGTCTGTATTTTTTAACTTTATGCAAATGAGCAGCTTCTCACAACAAGTGGAGGATCACTTATCCGCACGCCACAGCAGTGAGAAGCAAGCTGCACAATTCTCATCACAATTCCAGTATACTGCATAACAAAACACCAAGTTACTATCAACAATTAGTCGAACACTTAATCACCTTTAATATGTGCTGACAGCAAGTGTCCTCACCCTTCCTTGCTTCACGGGCTCGATGTGTCAAACCCAGGCGCGGTCCTCAGCGTCTCACAAACGGACATCACAAGGTCGAGTTCCCGGCAGTTCTGCTTGAATCACACATGACTTAAATGCAGAACGCCATCCAATTATCTGCTTCAGCTGAAAGTCTTTAAGGTTGCATGTGAGCACCAGTCACAGGTGCTACACATGATGTTGATGAGGGTGAGGCCTCTTCAGCCAGCACCTTCTCCACAGACAAATCAGTTTCCATGCCACCTGAAGAGCAAAAAAAAGAAAAGAACACCAAAATATCCAG
This sequence comes from Thalassophryne amazonica, assembly GCF_902500255.1. NCBI lineage: Eukaryota > Metazoa > Chordata > Actinopteri > Batrachoidiformes > Batrachoididae > Thalassophryne > Thalassophryne amazonica. The sequence goes on along the minus strand of NC_047109.1, from coordinate 118,221,508 downwards.
CCACACCCCCCAACACACAACATAAAAATTAAGAAAAAATGATTGGCACACTTCTGACCACCACAGCTTTTGCATTCCAACCTACAGCTACGGTTGTCTTATTTCATCCATGTGCCTTTGTAATTGTCACATGACATCACATTATTCAAAGCAAAGATCAGCAAGAAGCATTCTATGGAACCTTAAAGCACACTTTCAAGCTTTGACTCAAACCATTTTGCTGGCTGAATTCAAAACAAGAAGCCAGTGGTTAGCAGCCGAACAACATCAAAGTTCTACAGCTTCATCAAAGTTTTAAAGTATGAGGGCTGTCAATAAAGTATAGGTCCTTTTTATTTTTTTCAAAAACTATATGGATTTCATTCATATGTTTTTACGTCAGACATGCTTGAACCCTCGTGCGCATGCGTGAGTTTTTCCACGCCTGTCGGTGACGTCATTCGCCTGTGAGCACTCCTTGTGGGAGGAGTCGTCCAGCCCCTCGTCGGAATTCCTTTGTCTGAGAAGTTGCTGAGAGACTGGCGCTTTGTTTGATCAAAATTTTTTCTAAACCTGTGAGACACATCGAAGTGGACACGGTTCGAAAAATTAAGCTGGTTTTCGGTGAAAATTTTAACGGCTGATGAGAGATTTTGAGGTGATACTGTCGCTTTAAGGACTTCCCACGGTGCGAGACGTCGCACAGCGCTTTCAGGCGCCGTCGTCAGCCTGTTTCAAGCTGAAAACCTCCACATTTCAGGCTCTATTGATCCAGGACGTCGTGAGAGAACAGAGAAGTTTCAGAAGAAGTCGGTTTCAGCATTTTATCCGGATATTCCACTGTTAAAGGAGATTTTTTTAATGCAAGACGTGCGGACGGATTGCAGCGTCGGCTCGCAGCCGCCGCGACGCTTCGCCACAGGAAAAACACCTCTGTTGGAAGCCTTAAGGACAAGTTGGAACATGTCCAGCTGTTAAACAATTTCTCATATACTCACTCCACTGAAAGCCATCAAAAGCCGCCTGGATTTTACAAATGGTTATCAACACGGAGGTGTTTTTCCTGTGCCACCATTTCCATTATAAATTTGTACAAGAGTTTAGTGATATTTTCAGAGTATTGAAAAATTAGAATAGCAAAATGACAGTGTTTCTATCAGCCAATGGAATACGACTGCTGGGTTCTGGATACTTGTGGTCACTCCAGCGAGAACTGTGAATCCAGTAGACGTGGTGATGGAAAGGTAAGTCCTCCTAAATACAGTTGTATGTAAATGTTTGGGCACCCCTGATGATTTCCATGATTTTCCTTTATAAATCATTGGTTGTCTGGATCAGAAATTTCAGTTAAATATATCATATAGCAGACAAACACAGTGATATTTGAAAGTGAAGTGAAATGAAATTTATAGTATTTACAGAAAGTGTGCAATAATTATTTAAACAAAATTGGGCAGGTGCATACATTTGGGCACCCTTGTCATTTTATTGATTTGAATACATTTAGCACTAATTATCAGAACACAAAATTGGTTTGGTGAGCTCATTAACCCTTGACTTCCATACACAGGTGAATCAATCATGAGAAAGGGTATTTAAGGTGGCCATTTGGAAATGTTTCCCCTGTTTGCATCTCTTCTAATGAGTGGCAACATGGGAGCCTCTAAACAACTCTCAAATGACCTGAAAACAAAGGATTGTTCAACATCATGGTTTAGGGGAAGGACACAAAATGCTATCTCAGAGATTTCAGCTATCAGTTTCCACTGTGAGGAACATAGTGAGGAAATGGAACCACAGGCACAGTACTAGTTAAGGCCTGAAGTGGCAGACCAAGAAAAATCTCAAATAAGCTGAAGTGAAGGATGGTGAGAACAGTCATAGTCAACCTACAGACCTGCTCCAAAGACCTATAACTTAATCTTGCTGCAGATAGTGTCTCTGTGCATCGTTCAACTATACAGTGCACTTTGCACAAAGAGTATGATGCTGTAATGCAGAGGAAGCCTTTTCTGCATACACGCCACAAACAGAGCCGCTTGAGCCAGCCTAATTTTGGAATAAGGTGCTGTGGACTGAGGAAACTAAAATTGAGTTATTTGGACATAACAAGGGGCGGTATGCATGGCTGAAAAAGAACACAGCATTCCAAGAAAAACACTTGCTACCTACACTAAAATTTGGAGGTGGTTCCATCATGCTGTGGGGCTGTGTGGCCAGTGCAGGTACTGGGAATCTTGTTCAAGTTGAGGGTCACATGGATTCCAGTCAATATCAGCAGATTCTTGAGAACAATGTTCATGAATCAGTGACAAAGTTGAAGTTGCACTAGAGCTGGATCTTTCAACAAGACAATGACCCTAAACACTGCTCAAAATCTACTAAGGCAACGTACAACGTTCTGGAATGGCCATCTCAGTCCCCAGACCTGAATATTATTGAAAATCTGTGATGTGATTTTAAGCGGGCTGTCCATGCTCAGAAACCAACAACAAACCTGAGATGTTTTGTCAAGAAGAATGGTCCAAAATACCTTCAACCAGAATCCAAACTCTCATTGGAAGCTACAGGAAGCGTTTAGAGGCTGTTATTTCTGCAAAAGGAGGATCTACTAAATATTGATGTATTTTTTCTGTTGGGGTGCCCAAATTTATGCATCTGCCTAATTTTGTTTAAAGAATTATTGCACACTTTCTGTAAATCCTATAAACTTCATTTCACTTCACAAATATCACTGTGTTTGTCTGCTATATGATTTATTTAACTGAAATTCCTGATCCAAACAACCAATGATTTATAAAGGAAAATCATGGAAATCATTAGGGGTGCCCAAATTTTTACATACCACTGTAATTACACTTCCTTATTGCTGTAACATTGTCTGCGTCCAGCCACATGTATCACTTAGTGTATTTTAGAACATCATATGATGTTTTCTGTACATCATGTGACCTGTAATAGTGAGAAAGTGTCTCCATTCACCCTTTTCAGGTTTCAAATCCCACAAAACCTCGGAGAGGTCGCCGCGCTGTGAGATCTCAGTAACATTGAGAACTGCATTGAGACGCTCTGATCATGCTGCACTTTAACTGCTGCACATGGACAACAGCATTAACATCACAACATAAAACTATTTTTATATTGTGCCTAAAACTCTCGTGAATATATTCTCTGGGTTTATAGACGTTGCTATTGTGTTTATTTTATGTAAACATGCGAGAATCACAGTCTGTCTTTCCGTTATTTTCAATGGGAACTGCTGTGAGCTACAATCGCTTCCTGTTCATGTCGTTCTGGGGGAAAGTGAAGTTTGCTCTTTAACGTCTTGATTATTGTTTACAACACTATTTGTCCTCTTTGTTCCAGACTAATATATATGTCTGAAATTCGGTTTGTGATTATTAAATTCCATGCAGATTAAACGTACCAGACACGGATTATTTATTATAATTGTTTTAGCAAGTTTTCAGGGTATCATGCAGCAGTCTCTTATTAGCATGACGAAAAGCATAAAAAATACATTTTTGTAGTATAATATTAATTCACAATTGTCATCATGTGGATTCTCTATGTTGTTTTGACTGCAGCGACTCTGGCGCGCAAGGGATTATGGGATACATGAAAACCCTGGATTGACATTTTTTGAAATCTTTTTTAACACCTAAAAAACATCATCCTGTGAGCCGAAAAACATGTTTGTGATATTAGAGAGCTTTTATACATCTTTCCATTGACTGTATTTTCAGTTCACCACTTCAATGGAAATGCGCCTGTTGGTTGGACGGCGCCTGGCCCCTCCCCACAATCAGTGAGCAAGCTGCTTTCTTTACATTCTGGGGATTCATTCCATCTCCCAAGACGTTGTCCCCTTGAGTCATTATTAATCTCTGTTTGGTAAAATAATATTAATAAGTTGGCAGTAGCTAAAAAATGATCAGGCTAAAGTAAGAGACAGCTAATGTTGTCATGCTAAAGTCAAAGGAAATCATGTAGAAATGACGTGCATCCAAAAATTAACTTTTAACAATACAGTTTAAATTTAAGCACTATGACGTATTATTTTCTTACCTTTTATTTCATTCTGACCAAAGTAGCATCATGTAGATTTGCTGCTGTTGTCCAACGCAAAGAATTTGTCTGTTGTAAAAACTGTGGTGTCGGGTTACACGTATATCACCTAACTATGAAAACACTCTGTAATACAAAGTATTTGATTGGTCCATGCTAAAATCTCTTCATCCACATAACTGCCCATCTAAAATCTCAAACAATACTGAGACTCTATAGAGGGTTTTCATGTGACGTATCGGTCACGTCATTTTGTGTCCAGCGGCCATTCTGGATTACGATGCGGTGGCTGCTGTGTTACGCTACGTGCATTTGGCGAACAATTGCAGAAGCTTCAACGTTGTTGTGAAGAAGCCTCACGGCACCGTGGCGCTGAGAGAGATCCGCCGCTAACAGAAATCCACTGCGACCAGAATTTTATTTTATTTTATTCGGCAATAAAATTATATAAGAATACATAAAAATACTGCTGAGGATAACACAAGAACGCTTCCTATATGGATGCTTATTTACATTGTGGTCCTCGAGCACCGAGCTGCTGATCCGCAAGCTGCCCTTCTAGCGCCTGGTGAGAGAAATCGCTCAGGACTTCAAGAGACCTCCGCTTTCAGAGCTCGGCTGTGATGCTCTGCAGGAGGCCGGCGAGGCTGACCTGGTCGGCAGCTTCCTAGTTCACAATATCGCAGTGTGACACTGTCAGCCAGTTTGTTACATCACCACTGAATTCACTATCTGGTATAAGATACGAATCCACTGAACCAACTGCTACACATCTATCATGATAAATAGCTTTATCTCAAGGATTTAAAGCATTGTAATAACTGTACATTCTCTCCATTTTTCTATCACGCGCCAGCCTCCTTGTAATCCAGAATAGAGACAGCACCGGTCCTGCAGCAAATCAGTCATGTGATTGAAAACCCTCTATACTCGTACACTAATCTGCTTTGCTCTTAGTAAAGATGATTCCACTGGGATGCTAGTTAGGACATGCGACTGTGCGTTTTCTCAGTAATCAAGAAACCTCCATGAAGCAAACTAAAGTGAGAGGAAGCCGGAAAGACAAGTTAAAGTGAAAGAAAACTAACCAACACTAGCTGTTTGCTCAAAGAAAGCTAACCAGAGCTAGCTGTTAGCTCAAAGAAAGCTCACCAACGCTAGATATTATGTCAAAGAAAGCTAACCTAAGATAGCCATTAGCTCAACAAAAGCTCACCTATGACAGCTGTTTGCTCAAAGAAAGCAAACCAAAGCTAGATGTTAGCTCAAAGAAAGCTCACCAATGCTAGCTTTGGTTATCAGAATCAGAATCGCCAGAATCAGAAGATCAGAATCAGAATCGCCTTTATTGTCATTGTAATTTGCATTGCAATGAGATTTGAGTGCAACTCCAAAAAGGTGCTTTCCATGGTGCGAGTAATTTTTAGCCAAATAAAAGATAATGAAATTTAACAATAAATTGTTCAGAGTATATGTACAACTAAATAAACATAAGATAAAATAAAATAAAATGTGGACCAAGTAAAATGTAAAACGTGAATTATATACAACTGTGGAATCATATTGCACGGGAAAATTGCACATGGTTTACAGTTATTACACAAGAAACTTGAAAGGTGCGGATTAGAGTGATTTGTTATTGTTCAGTGCAGTGATCGCTCTGGGCAGAAAGCTGTCCCTGAGTCTGTTTGTCCTAGTTTTGATTTATCTATACCGTCGGCCCGAGGATAGTAGGTCAAACAGGTGGTTGCTGGGGTGGGATGTGTCTTTGCAGATGCTGGCAGCTCTGCTGAGGTAGCGACAGCTGGCAATGTCCTCCAGGCTGGACAGAGAGCAGCCAGTGATCCCCTGGGGCGTTTTGATCACCCTCTGCAGCGCTCTCCTGTTTGCTGCTGAGCACCCCCCGTACCACACTGTGATGCAGTACGTCAGGATGCTCTCAATGGTGGCTCTGGAACAACACCGGCAGCTTCTCCTCCAGATTGTTCCTCCTGAGCACCCTCAGGAAGTGGAGTCGCTGGTGGTCTTTCTTCACCACCACTGTGGTGAAGAAAGACAGTCCAGGAGAGGCTGTCAGAGAGCTGCACTCCCAGGAACCTGATGGAGCTGACCCTTTCCACACAGTCCCCTTGGATGTAGAGCAGCGCTGGGTCAGCCCTGTCCTTCCTGAAGTCCAGTATTATTTCTTTTGTTTTTGTGGTGTTCAGCGGCAGGTTGTTAGCTGAACACCAGGCTGACAGTCGATTGACCTCATCTCTGTAATCAGACTCATCCTCCCTGAGATGAGCCCAATCACGGTGGTATCTTCCGCAAACTTTATGATGGTGTTTGTGGGATGGGTCGGAGAGCAGTCGTGCGTGTAAAGGGTGAACAGGAGGGGGCTCAGGACACAGCCTTGAGGGGAACCGGTGCTGAGTGTGATGGTGGAGGAAAGGTGGGGGCCAAGTTTCACGGACTGTGAGCGGTTTGTGAGGAAGTCCTTGATCCACTGGCAGATGGGGGTGGAGATGCCCAGATGTGTCAGTTTCTGGACCAGGATCTCCGGGATGATGTGGTTGAAGGCTGAGCTGAAGTCCAGGAAGAGCATCCTCACATACAATAGTGTTCAGAATAATAGTAGTGCTATGTGAAGAAAAAGATTAATCCAGGTTTTGAGTACATTTCTTATTGTTACATGGGAAACAAGGTACCAGTAGATTCAGCTGATTCTCACAAAGCTAACAAGACCAAGCATTCATGATATGCACACTCTTAAGGCTATGAAATTGGGCTATTACTAAAAAAAAAGTGGAAAAGGGGGTGTAGTATGTATGCTGTTGACGCTACAAACTCAAAACTATTATGTTCAAACTGCTTTTTTAGCAATCCTGTGAATCACTAAACTAGTATTTAGTTGTATAACCACAGTTTTTCATGATTTCTTCACATCTGCGAAGTATGGAGTCAACCAAATTGTGGCACCTTTCAGCTGTTATTCCACTCCAAGATTCTTTAACAACATTCCACAATTCATTCACATTTCTTGGTTTTGCTTCAGAAACAGCTTTTTTGATGTCACCCCACAAGTTCTCAATTGGATTTAGGTCTGGGGATTGGGCAGGCCACTCCAAAACATTAATTTTGTTGGTTTGGAACCAAGATTTTGCTGGTTTACTTGGGGTCATTGTCTTGTTGAAACACCCATTTCAAGGGCATGTCCTCTTCAGCATAAGGCACCATGACCTCTTCAAGTATTTTGACATATCCAAACTGATCCATGATACCTGGTATGCGATATATAGGCCCAACACCATAGTAGGAGAAACATGCCCATATCATGATGCTTGCACCACCATGCTTCACTGTCTTCACTGTGAACTGTGGCTTGAATTCAGAGTTTGGGGCTCATCTCACAAACTGTCTGTGGCCCTTGGACCCAAAAAGAACTCCAGACTGTCTTTGATCACCCTGAAGCTGATCAATGGGTGAGCCTTTGCCATTCTGGTTATTCTTCTATGCATTTTGATGGTTGTTTTCTGTTTTCTTCCATGCTTCTCTGGTTTTTTTGTCCATTTTAAAGCATTGGAGATCATTGTAGATGAACAGCCTATAATTTTTTTGCACATGCGTATAAGTATTCCTCTCTCCAATCAACTTTTTAATCAAACTACGCTGTTCTTCTGAACAATGTCTTCAACGTCCCATTTTCCTCAGGCTTTCAAATAGAAAAGCATGTTCAACAGGTGCTGGCTTCATCCTTAAATAAGGGACACCTGATTCATACCTGTTTGTTCCACAAAACTGCGAACTCACTGACTGAATGCCACACTACTATTATTGTGAACACCCCCTTTTCTACTTTTTTTTTTTTACTAATAGCCCAATTTCATAGCCTTAAGAGTGTGCATATCATGAATGCTTGGTCTTGTTGGATTTGTGAGAATCTACTGAATCTACTGGTACCTTGTTTCCCATGTAACAATAAGAAATATACTCAAAACCTGGATTAATCTTTTTAGTCACATAGCACTACTATTATTCTGAACATTACTGTAGCTCCACTGGTGCTCCAGGTGGCTCAGCGCACTGTGGAGCGCTGTGGTGATAGCGTCCTCTGTGGAGTGGTTTGCCCTGTAGGCAAACTGGTGGGGGTCCAGAGTGGGAGGCAGACAGGCTCTGTCTTTCCGAAGCTTACCAAACCAGATATTAGATCAAAGAAAACTAACCAAGGTTAGCTATTATCTCAAAGAAAGCTAATATAAACTAGCTGTTAAGTCAAAGAAAGCTAACCAAACCCATATGTTAGGTCAAAGAAAACTAAAAAAGGTTAGCTATTATCTCAAAGAAAGCTAACCTAAGATAGCCGTTAGTTCAACGAAAGGCACGAATTCGTACATCCGTGACTGGCCGCCCGATGAAAACCACCTCGGGCTCCATTGATTGTCTACTGAAATCAGTTGGTTTTGTTTTGTCTCTAACTTGCTTCTAACAGCCAGCTGACGGCTCTCGCTGCCTGAAACTATGAGATTTCTACACCAAGCTGACTTGAAATGAACCACTGTACATTAAATTGTCTTTATTGACAAGTCTGACACCTTTGAAAAGTGACCAAATTACATGCATTTGTATTGAGCTCTGTGATGTTTTTATCAGCCAGAAATGGCCACTAGAGGGCGCTCGATGTAAAGTCTGCGGTATAAGTTAAAAAGAAAACTAACCAAGGTTAGCTATTATCTCAAAGCAAGCTAACCTAGCCTAGCTATTAGCTCAAAGACAGCTAATCAAAGCTAGATATTAAAATCAGAGAAAACCACCTGAGGCTAGCCAGGAAGCTAAATCAGCTACTCTGAAGAGAGAAAAATTTGATGTTTTCAACTAGCTGAAAATGTTCATGTGGGAAACAGACTGATCCCATTTAGCCAAACAATGTCTTAAAATAATAATCTTCCAGTGTGGGGAAAAAAACCCACTCATTTATAAATCTTTCCAGTGATTATGCACATTCATTGTGTAACTGACACATCAAGGCGACAACTTTCAAAAAGTGTTCAACAAACATCAGAGTGCATCAGATAAAATGCTGCCAAACCATGGAATAAATATTCTTTGATGTGCCGCCAAATTGACAACCAAATAAATTGTTGTTTCCTTTTCGTAAACTTGTCTCTGCACTGTTGTGGCGTTTGTAGTTTCATGCTCGCTTGGCGTGTTCGTGATTAGGGGTTCATGGGAAGCAGTGTGAATGTTTGATTTCCACATTAGCCAACTCTGGTCCACTGCCACAGAAACACGTCATGTTTGACCAATCAAAAACTCTCAGACTGGCTTTGATGCTATTTTTAGGATCCTTTCTACATTTTCGTTATATCACTGATCCAAATAATCTCTAACTTCATCCAGATTTAGACATGTGGACTGGTTTTAATGAAAAGCTGTGAATGAAACCTGCTCCTAATCATGGAGCCATTATTAACTGATTAATCATGAATCAATTATTAACTGATTAATCATGTGTCCATTATTTACTGATGAATCATGTATCCATTATTAACTGATTAATCATGTGTCCATTATTTACTGATGAATCATGTATCCATTATTAACTGATTAATCATGTGTCCATTATTTACTGATGAATCATGTATCCATTATTAACTGATTAATCATGCATCTATTATTAAATGATCAATCATACATCAATTATTAATTAATTAATCCATCCCTGGTTCTCAAGACCAGGCACCTAAGTGGCTCTAATCTACTCTTTTCTACTCTTCTCTTCCTTTTTAGATATTTAGATATACCTTAGTATACTGGCATAGCTCCACCTTAGAAATGGAATATAATATATAAGATATACCTTACTGAATTTTCATGCATCCATTATTAACTGAATGATTAATTAGTGAGCAGCAGAGCGAGCAGTGTGAGCGGACGGTGGCGTCTGCGCAGACGGCAGTACCGTTGTACAGCTTGGATCGGAGTCCACGGCCCGTTGAAGGCCCCAGCCAGGGCGCGTCAGTGGACGCCAACAGCCAGCAGCTCACCAAAGGTCCCAGCCGGGACCGCAGCTAGAGGGAGGTTGCCATCAGCCCACGGCTCGCTTTAGGCCCCAGTCGGGACCGCGGCTCGAGGGAGGCCGCCAGCAGCCAGCAGCTCGCCGGAGACACCACCCGGGCCTGTGGCTCATCGCGGCTCACTTGAGGCCACAATTAACATCAGCAGTCGGCCTGCCGGCCCCACAGGGAAGTTGGGACGTCGCAGGCTAGGATAAGCCAGCCTGGTTTCGGCTAACAGCTAAACGCTAACAGCTGTTGCACAACAAGCAGCTGTGAAATAAGACAGTGAGAATGGGGCCAAAGAAAGCACCCGTGACGGAGGATTTGGAGGATATTAAGAAGGTTCTCGATATTCTCACGGAGGAGGTTTGTGCCATAAAAACTCAGCAGAAGGAGATACTGGTACTAATAAAAGAAGTTAAGGACCTGCGAGGCCTTATCAAAGAGAAAGACAAACGGACTGCATCGTTGGAAAGAAGTGTGGCTGAGATGGAACAGTACAAGTGAATGAAAGATGTTGTTGTATCTGGGCTCGACCCAGATTGTATGTTCGGGCAGCAGCCTCTGGTAACAGGGGGAGTCTGATGAACAAGACCAACGCTCCACGGAGCAACAAGTTGCTGCTTTTTTTACAAACTTAGGGGATCGATCTGGATATAAACACTATTGAAGCATGTCATCCGTTACCCAGGAAGAATTCAGCAGACAAACCTACAGTCATCATGAGGCTTGTTAACAGGAAAGACAAAACAACTCTGCTCAAACAAGGATATAAACTTAAAGGATCCAATGTTTGCATAAATGAGCATCTCACTAAACACAACGCAGATATAGAAAAGAAGGCAGGATACTTGAGAAAACAACAAAAAATTCAAAACACATGGACTACAAAATGTAAAGTATTCATCAAACTGAACGGGTCCCCAGAAGAAGCCAAAGTGTTGCTGATCAGAAGCATGGAGGAACTGGAAAAATATGAATAAAACATGGTAAGTGAATGCAACCAACTTTTACAATGACTGACAAACATACAGACCATTCATCGGTGCTTCTGAACAGTAATAGTATAACTGAGATCATACACGGTTATGAGAGTCTGGAATTACAACATTTTCAGTACTCTGAGCATCATATACAGGATGTGGAATATGAGATAGATCTGGACAATCATTTCTACTCCTTCACAAATAGTAACTGTCAGTATAACTGTACAGAGGAACAATACAATAACTGCATTACAAACGATGGGAAACTGTCAATAATCCACTTTAACAGTAGGAGTCTGTACAGAAATTTTGGGAGTATCAAAGACTATTTAAAACAATTTTGTCAATCCTTCAGTATAATCGCCATAACGGAAACATGGCTCACAGAGGGTGATGACACAAACTATGAGCTGGAGGGTTATCAAATCAAATCAAATCAATTTTATTTATATAGCACCAAATCACAACAAACAGTTGCCCCAAGGCGCTTTATATTGTAAGGCAAAGCCATACAATAATTACGTAAAACCCCAACGGTCAAAATGTCCCCTGTGAGCAAGCACTTGGCGACAGTGGGAAGGAAAAACTCCCTTTTAACAGGAAGAAACCTCCAGCAGAACCAGGCTCAGGGAGGGGCAGTCTTCTGCTGGGACTGGTTGGGGCTGAGGGAGAGAACCAGGAAAAAGACATGCTGTGGAGGGGAGCAGAGATCAATCACTAATGATTAAATGCAGAGTGGTGCATACAGAGCAAAAAGAGGAAGAAACACTCATCATCATGGGAACCCCCCAGCAGTCTACGTCTATAGCAGCATAACTAAGGGATGGTTCAGGGTCAGCTATGAATGGGTTATGAATTCAATCATCTGAATAAACAAAATAGAGGAGGAGGAGGGGCTTTGTATGTTGACAAAAGGATTAACTACAAAATTAAAGATCAAATGACTGTGGCTGTGGAACACCTTTTGGAATCCATCACAATCAAAATATGTATGGAAAAAGGTAAAAATATAATTATTGGCTGCATATATAGAGCTCCAGGCTCTAAGATTGAAGGGTTTCCAAATTGGACAGAGAAATTGTTTTCACAGATGTGTAGTAAAAGAGTATTTGTCTGTGGAGATATAAACATTGATCTATTAAACCCGCATCAGCATAAAGTAACTGAGGATTTCATGAACACTCCATGGGGAAATCAGCAATTAATCGCCAGAAATCCCCACACAATGTTTCTCAGCCCAGTGGATGAAAGGGAAATTATTAACATAGTTAGTACATGTAAAAGTAAAAAGTCATCGGATCATAATGAGGTACATATGTCCTTAGTAAAGCAAATAATTACTGAAATCGCAAAACCATTATCATATATTTTTAATAAATCATTTCAAACTGGAATTGTTCCTAACAGTATTTACGTGGAAAAAGTGATACCTTTATTTAAATCTGGTAGCAAGCATCTTTTTACTAACTACAGGCCTGTGTCTCTATTGTCACAGTTTTCAAAGATACTGAAAAAATTTTACAACAGCAGACTGGATAAATTTATAGATCGACACGACTTGCTTGATAAAAGTTAATCTGGTTTTAGAGCAAAAAGGTCCACTGCACTGGCATTGCTCGATTCCAAAGAAGAATTCAGTAAACATGTGGACCAAAGGGTAATAGTAGCAAGTTTATTTATTGACCTAAGGAAAGCTTTTGACACAATTGATCACAATATATTATTTCATAAGATGGAACTGTATGGGATCAGAGAGGTGGCTCTGAGTTGGATTAAAAGTTACTTACAAAACCGGAAGCAGTTTGTTAAACTGGGAATACTGTTCTTCATGTCTGGACATCATTTGTGGGCTTCCACAGTGTTCTGTGTTGGGACCAAAATTATTTATTTTATACATTAATGATTTATGAAAATTCAGTAAGGTATATCTTATATATTATATTCCATTCTAAGGTGGAACTATGCCAGTCTACAAAGGTATATCTAAATATCTAAAAAGGAAGAGTAAAACAGGAGAGTAGAAAAGCCACTTAGGTGCCTGGTCTTAAGAACAAGGGATGGTAGGCAGTGTTGTATAGTAACGAAGTAAAAATACTTCACTACTGTACTTAAGTATGTTTTGGGAGACTTTGTACTTTACTTGAGTTTTTTTAATTCAGCTTACTTTCACTTTTACTTCACTACATTTCCGACCTTAATTGCATACTTCTACTCCGATACATTTTCTATGCACCATGCCATTACTCGTTACAAAAAAAACACACACACACACACACACACACACACACACACACACACACACACACACACACACACACACACACACACACACACACACACACACACACACACACACAAGTCATGTTTTCAGCCAGAAACACCACCGATTACTAGTGACTGCAACGAAGTCAGGCCGATTTGTCATGAGGCATGTTGGTAGGCTTTTTTGCACTTGCACACTTGTTTATCAGGAAAATGATCATTTCTCTACATTGATTACAGACCTGCAGCGGGTCTGTAATCAACTTTTCTGCAGTGCGGCTTTGCTTTGAACCTTGAACCAATCGAAGCAGTGATTCGTAGATCGAAGCAGTGCTTCGATCTACGATTCGTGGATTCATTGTCGCTTTATCCTAATTTTTTCCTGCTAAAACGTTGAAGAGCATATGTCTGTGAGTAATATTTAATATTTTTATGTTAAACCGACCTGTTATGGTCTTCTGAAACAGTTGATAGATGTATTTTATAACTTAAAAACTGGACCGATGCTAACGTGTTAGCATGTCTATGGCATTTTCAATGTTAAAGGTAGCATTAAGCTGTTCGCATCAGCACGTTTGTGTTGATTTATTTTCTGTATAATTAGGGCTCAGCGTTCGTTGCCATAAAAGAATCAAATTGTAATTTTTTAAATTTATTTTTATTCATATATTATAGCAACAACAATAATAGTCTACATAATAGACAATAATAGTCAATAATAATAGACTAATAATGTTACAATACAGTTTTAGAGAAAGAGACAAAAAGAACCTAATGAAACAAAACACAACAGAAAAGATAAAACCATGTAACTATGAAAATAAATAAATACATACAGAAATAAATACCTGTTTCCTGTGAACACCTAGTAAGTAGCCTACTCTTGTTTAGGTTTTGAAAGTGTTTTTGTGTGATGTGCACAATTTTCAGTATTTTGACTAATACTACAGTCATCGACAAGCCTAGATAAACTTTGTAATATAAAAAAATCAGTCCGTAACATTTACTTGTACTTTTACTTTCAATACTTGAGTACATTTAGTTGTACATTACTTGTCATACTTAAGTACAATAAATACTAGATACTTTAAGACTTTTACTTGAGTAGCATTTCAATCGGTGACTTGAACTTCTACCAAAGTCATTTTTTTAACGGTATCTGTACTTTTAGTTAAGTGTGATTTTCCAGTACTTTATACCAGTGGTCCCCAACCCACGGGCCATGGACCGGTACTGGTCCGTGGATCAATTGGTACTGGGCCGCCAGCCGCCCAGGAAATTATTATTTATTTCTGTTTTATTTATTATCTGAGTCTGAATAATCTTTTATTTTGAAAAATCTTTTATTTTAAAAAATGACCAGATTCTCTCGGTTACATCTCTATCACTTGAGCGCCAAAAATGTAACCCACAAGTTAGCAAAATGAGTAAAAAACAGACGTCTTTGGAAAGTTTCTTTTCAAAGGGGAAAAGGCCCAGTGAAGAGACAGAAGAAGAGCCTACAACTTCCAAGAAAAAGAAAGCTTTTAACAGACAATACCAGGAGTTCTACTTGAAATATGGATTTATTGCGACAGGTGATGCCCACAGACCAAGCCTGTTCCACATAATATGCGGCGACTGGCTCTCTAATGAGGCAATGAAGCATTCAAGACTGCTTCGCCACTTGGAGACCAAGCACCCTGGATTAAAAGACAAGCCCCAGGAGTATTTTGAAAGAAAAAAACAGGAACATGAAGGACAGAAAAAATTACTGGCGGCCACCACATCAATAAATGCGAATGCACTGAGAGCATCATACTTGGTGGCTAACCGTATTGCTAAGGCTAAAAAGCCATTCACTATTGGTGAAGAATTGATATTGCCCTCCACTAAAGACATTTGCCGTGAACTTCTAGGAGAGGCTGCTGTTAAAAAGATAGCACAGGTGCCTCTGTTGGCTAGCACCGTGACTCAGCGCATTGAGGAAACAGCCGAAGATATTGAGAAACAGTTGTTGGAGAGGATTAATTCATCACCGTGGTACGTACTCCAGGTTGACTCTACAGATGTTGACAACAAGGCAGTACTACTTGTTTATGTGCGATATCTTTATCAGGAGGATGTACATGAGGATATGTTATGTGCACTATTGTTGCCAACCAACACAACAGCCGCAGAACTGTTCAGTCCCTGGATGGTTATATATCAGGAAAACTGAAATGGTCCTTTTGTGTCGGCATATGCACAGACGGAGCTGCTGCCATGACCGGACGGCTGTCTGGTTTAACTGCTCGGATTAAGGAGGTTGCACCTGAGTGTGAATCCACGCATTGTATCATTCACAGGGAAATGCTGGCAAGCCGAAAATGCCACCGGAATTGAACAGCGTATTGAATGCTGTCATTAAAGTTATTAACCACATCAAAGCACACGCCCTTAACTCCAGAAAATTCATGCACTTTATATCCATTTTTGTGGTGTATCTGTATCTTATTTTGAAGGCATGTTTAAATGTTACCATAGTGACCAGAGTCAGAGAGCTAGGGCGGTGGTCGCCAACAGAGGGGGGTGATTGAGAGGGGAGAGGAGACGGTCAAACTGACAACTTTATTTCATCTGTTGAAAATTAACATTCATGGAGTGTTTAATGATAAAAAATTTAAATGCTGTGTAGGTACATTTAGATAATAGAGAAAGAAATGTGGAATTGCTGGTTCTTGTTCTTTATTTATTTTTCCACATGTATTTTTTAATAATTTATTTAGGGGGCAGAAAGGATGAGAACAGAGACTTTGATGTTAAACAGATGTTATGTTGCATATGAGTACACAGTGGATTCACGCTTATTATTTATATTCTCAATATAAACAATCTACGTACCCCCCCCCCCGGTCCGTGGTAAAATTGTCAAGCGTTGACCGGTCCGCGGTGATAAAAAGTTTGGAGACCACTGGGCTAAGCTATAAATCTGGTATTTTATTATAGAAGCAGAAGCTATGAGTGTGTGAGTGTACTGGTATGACAGGGTTTTCTATATATTATCAATATTATTATCAAATATTAATGTCTTTGTCTTTACTTTGATGATTGTTAATGCCTTTACTTTGATGAACTGCCTTTGATCTTGTTTTTGATTCTGTTCTCTATTTTCCATATATACATATATGCATGTGTAAGAGTTCATGCACCATTATTCTTCTAAATAATCACTCATTGTCAAAGCAGAAATATACACGGACCTGTTGAAGTAATCATTACAACTGCTCCCATGAGAAAAGTAACATTTGTTGGTGAATGAATGCGCAGACTGTTTTGCTACAGCTATGTTTTTGTCAAGCACAGATTAGTATTTCGGCCTTGAGCAGAGAATAACACAGCCGGTACACTAGTTCAAGGCTGGCGCTGTAATGTTTCAATTTGAAGAACAATTACTATCTGTCTGAGAAGACCATACGGCGCCTTCAGGTGCAAAGCGATACAAATATCAACTGACTGAAAAAACACAGCTGTACTTTTGAATATTGTATTGTAATATGTCTGTGTGCAACTTGCTTCAGAATAAATCCAGGAGCAGAGTGGGTGGATCCTTCAGAGCGGACAAGGACGAGGTTTGACGAAGGGTCGTTCGTTCTCTCCTGATCAGGAAATGAAATTCAGTCTCCAGCGTGATCATTCTTTGTGTTAGCATTTTTACAGATTTCAACTCTGACATGGTATCTATCTAAAGTAACTCTGTTAGCATACTATAGGAAAATAAGAAGTATAATCATTATGCTATCAAATGGAAACATAAGAACTTAGGTACTATATGTTGATATCTTTAAAAGAACACATAAACTGATGAATCATTAAAAATCTACACCATGTAAAATAAAATTGTAAATGGCGAAAATAAGCTAGTTATAGTAGCAGAGCTAAATTAGCCGTTAATAAGCCAACTGTACCCAGCAAGCTAACACGATAAACAGAAATGGTAATTAGTGTATAAAGTATAATAGCGTAGTTAAACCTACAGTAACGGTATTAACAAATACATATAAAATAAATGTGGCCAAAAGTATGAATTAATGCGGGTTATCAAACACAAAAGAACCAACTATTTTGTAAGCTACAATGAACGTTGCTAAGGCCGGCTAGATAAGCTAACATTAGCTGTTAGGTATAATTAATTGTACCCCACTCCTCCAATATTTACTTAAATATAATAATTTTAAAAAGGGGAGAACAAGAAAAAGTAAAGTGTGTAGAAATGTATATGGAGACATAAGTACATATATTTGCAGAAAAGAGAAAAACAGCGGCCATTTTAATGCAGCTGCCAGCGTTACAAATCTTGCTGTTTCTTCTTCTGCTCATATTTCTAACACAGTATTCAGTAGCTTCGCCCTCGTGTAGGAACACATGTAATTACAGCTGATCATCCCAGTAACCACTTAAAGTGTTAAACATTAAACTGGCATATACATATATATATATATATATATATATATATATATATATATATATATATATATATAGATAGATATATAATATATGTAAAGTTTGAATTTAAAGTTTCAGATCTGGTTCAAATCAGGTTAAAGCTGTTCTCTTTGCAGATGACACAAACCTATTTGATCAGGACTGCAACAATTATTATCTGATTTAGGAACTGAAGTGATAAAGTTAAAGAGATGGTTTGATATTAACAAATGATCATTAAATTTCTCTAAAACTAAATTAATGTTATTTGGAAATTATAAAAAAAAACATACAAATTCAGTTAAATATACAAGGGGTAATCATAGAGTATGTCAAAGAAGATAAGTTCTTAGGTGTTACTACTGATGCAAGAATTAATTGGTAAGCTCATATTCAGCATATTCAAATGAAGGTATCAAAGAGTATTGCAGTATTAAATAAAGCAAAGCATGTTCTTGATTGCAGAGCACTACATATTTTGTATTGTTCACTGGTTGCTCCCTACCTGACTTAAATCAAATCAATTTCATTTATATAGCGCCAAATCACAACAAACAGTTGCCCCAAGGCGCTTTATATTGTAAGGCAAAAGCCATACAATAATTACGGAAAAACCCCAACGGTCAAAACGACCCCCTGTGAGCAAGCACTTGGCTACAGTGGGAAGGAAAAACTCCCTTTTAACAGGAAGAAACCTCCAGCAGAACCAGGCTCAGGGAGGGGCAGTCTTCTGCTGGGACTGGTTGGGGCTGAGGGGAGAGAACCAGGAAAAAGACATGCTGTGGAGGGGAGCAGAGATCAATCACTAATGATTAAATGCAGAGTGGTGCATACAGAGCAAAAAGAGAAAGAAACACTCAGTGCATCATGGGAACCCCCCAGCAGTCTAAGTCTATAGCAGCATAACTAAGGGATGGTTCAGGGTCACCTGATCCAGCCCTAACTATAAGCTTTAGCAAAAAGGAAAGTTTTAAGCCTAATCTTAAAAGTAGAGAGGGTGTCTGTCTCCCTGATCTGAATAGGGAGCTGGTTCCACAGGAGAGGAGCCTGAAAGCTGAAGGCTCTGTGTTGTGTGGGCCGCCAGAAGAGGAGGTACTGCTGGCCCACCACCAGAGGGCGCCCTGCCTGAAGTGCGGGCTTCAGGCACGAGAGGGCGCTGCCGCCATGGGCACAGCCGGGGGTGACAGCTGTCGCTCATTACCTCTTGACAGCTGTCACCCATCTACTCAACATCATCTCACTCCATAAAGACCAGACGTCATCTCCACCTCGTTGCCGAGATATCATACTTCATTGGAGGTAATATCCTCAGCCGTTTTATAATTGTAATGTTTGTATATTGTGAGTGTTTGCAGGAGTACCAGTTCCTCCGTCGGTGGAAGCTGTGAGAGCGCTGAAGGTACTCTTTTCCCCTGAGGAATCCACAGTACTCTGCAAGTTATTGAGTGAGAGGTGGAGGTGGCATTCCCACCGTTGTTGTTACTGGGTGTACACACACCCACACTTGACTGTCTTTGTTCTTCGCCAGCAGTACCAGATCCGACAGTCGGGGACGGTGATCACCTGGGAATTCGGGACTTGGCGGCTCCAGTATTCACCAGGTTCTGGGGCGGCGGAAATCGTGTGGTTCCGGCTCTTCTTAGGACAGACGTCTTCTATCCTCGAGCCTGCCCACACGTCACCTTTGTGTATTGACTGTTATGATATTCTGAGATTGTCTGTATGTTCGTTGTGCACATTCACAACATTAAATTGTTATATTTTGGCTCATCTATTGACCGTTCATTTGCGCCCCCTGTTGTGGGTCCGTGTCACTACACTTTCCCAACACACTGCCTCCCATTCTACTCTTACAAACCCTAGGAACTACAAGTAAGCCTGCAGTCTGAGAGCAAAGCGCTCTATTGGAGTGATATGGTACTATGAGGTCCATAAGATAAGATGGGACCTGATTATTCAAAACCTTATAAGTAAGAAGAAGAATTTTAAATTCTATTCTAGAATTAACAGGAAACCAATGAAGAGAAGCCAATATGGGTGAGATATGCTCTCTCCTTCTAGTCCCCGTCAGTACTCTAGCTGCAGCATTTTGAATTAACTGAAGGCTTTTTAGGGAACTTTTAGGACAACCTGATAATAATGAATTACAATAGTCCAGCCTAGAGGAAATAAATGCATGAATTAGTTTTTCAGCATCACTCTGAGACAAGACCTTTCTAATTTTAGAGATATTGCGCAAATGCAAAAAAGCAGTCCTACATATTTGTTTAATATGCGCATTGAATGACATATCCTGATCAAAAATGACTCCAAGATTTCTCACAGTATTACTAGAGGTCAGGGTAATGCCATCCAGAGTAAGGATCTGGTTAGACACCATGTTTCTAAGATTTGTGGGGCCAAGTACAATAACTTCAGTTTTATCTGAGTTTAAAAGCAGGAAATTAGAGGTCATCCATGTCTTTATGTCTGTAAGACAATCCTGCAGTTTAGCTAATTGGTGTGTATCCTCTGGCTTCATGGATAGATAAAGCTGGGTATCATCTGCTTAACAATGAAAATTTAAGCAATGCTGTCTAATAATACTGCCTAAGGGAAGCATGTATAAAGTGAATAAAATTGGTCCTAGCACAGAACCTTGTGGAACTCCATAATTAACCTTAGCCTGTGAAGAAGATTCCCCATTTACATGAACAAATTGTAATCTATTAGATAAATATGATTCAAACCACTGCAGCGCAGTGCCTTTAATACCTATGGCATGCTCTAATCTCTGTAATAAAATTTTATGGTCAACAGTATCAAAAGCAGCACTGAGGTCTAACAGAACAATCACAGAGATGAGTCCACTGTCCGAGGCCATAAGAAGATCATTTGTAACCTTCACTAATGCTGTTTCTGTACTATGATGAATTCTAAAACCTGACTGAAACTCTTCAAATAGACCATTCCTCTGCAGATGATCAGTTAGCTGTTTTACAACTACCCTTTCAAGAATTTTTGAGAGAAAAGGAAGGTTGGAGATTGGCCTATAATTAGCTAAGATAGCTGGGTCAAGTGATGGCTTTTTAAGTAATGGTTTAATTACTGCCACCTTAAAAGCCTGTGGTACATAGCCAACTAACAAAGATAGACTGATCATATTTAAGATCGAAGCATTAAATAATGGTAGGGCTTCCTTGAGCAGCCTGGTAGGAATGGGGTCTAATAAGCATGTTGATGGTTTGGATGAAGTAACTAATGAAAATAACTCAGACAGAACAATCGGAGAGAAAGAGTCTAACCAAATACCGGCATCACTGAAAGCAGCCAAAGAGAACGATACATCTTTGGGATGGTTATGAGTAATTTTTTCTCTAATAGTTAAAAGTTTATTAGCAAAGAAAGTCATGAAGTCATTACTAGTTAAAGTTAAAGGAATACTCAGCTCAATAGAGCTCTGACTCTTTGTCAGCCTGGCTACAGTATTTACTGTGCTGAAGTTTGGGGCAACAATTATAAAACTACATTGCAACCATTATTCATTCTTCAAGAAAGAGCATTAAGGACAATTCATAATGCAGGTTATCTACGAGACCACACCAAGCCATTGTTCATTAAATCTCGATTGCTGGCGCTCAGACGACCAGGAAAGGTTTCTGTGTCTCCATGTGTGGCCCTAGACTATGGAATAACCTGACGGAGGAACTCAAACGATGTCCAAATATCAATTAGTTTAAAAATCAATATAAAGAAATGATGTTTTCAAGATATGTATCTGCTGAAGAAGGATGAGTTTTGTGTGTAGCCAAATTGTAATTGTAAATTTGTTCGGTAGCACTTGGATTGTGTCCTTTAGGTTGAAGAGATTGAAGTGGTTGAAAATGGGAGTGGGAATAGTTGGGTTTTTTTTCTTTGCACTCACACTTTTTGATGACAAGATGATATTACTTTTGGTTAAAGGCGTTAATAAGCTTTGCTTCTGCCTACACCCTTTCAGGCACACGGACGCATTGTCAATCCATTTTCTTTTTCGTTTTTTTTTGTTTGTTGTTGTTTTGGAGTGTGTGTGTGTGTGTGTGTGTGTGTGTGTGTGTGTGTGTGTGTGTGTGTGTGTGTGTGTGTGTGTGTGTGTGTGTGTGTGTGTGTTGAATAAATTCATTAATTCATTAGTCATGCATCCGTTATTAACTGATTAATCATGTATCCATTATTAACTGATTAATCATGTATCCATTATTAACTGATTAATCATGTATCCATTATTAACTGATTAATCATGTATCCATTATTAACTGATTAATCATGTATCCATTATTAACTGATCAATCATGTATCCATTATTAAATGATTAATTAGGTGTCTCTGAGAAAATCAGGCAGAGGTGTCCCAATGGCCCGACTCAGATTTTGATTAAATTTTCACCAATTACCCTTCAGATACATTCATTGGGCGTGGTAAAGATCATTTTTTTCATCAGAGATCATCAGAGAGAGACAGAGAGAGGGAGAGAGAGAGGGGGAGAGAGGGGGGGAGGGAGAGGGGGAGGGAGAGAGAGGGAGAGAGAGGGGGGGAGGGAGAGACAGGGGGAGGGAGAGAGGGGGGGAGGGAGAGGGGGAGGGAGAGAGAGGGAGAGAGAGGGGGGGAGGGAGAGACAGGGGGAGGGAGAGAGGGGGGGAGGGAGAGGGGGAGGGAGAGAGAGAGGGGGAGACGGGGAGGGAGGGAGAGGGGGAGGGAGAGACAGGGGGAGGAAGAGAGAGGGGAGAGAGAGAGGGGGAGGGAGAGGGGGAGAGGGGGGGAGGGAGAGACAGGGGGAGGGAGAGAGAGAGGGGGAGAGAGAGGGGGAGGGAGAGAGAGAGGGGGAGGGAGAGGGGGGAGAGAGAGGGGGAGAGAGAGCGAGGGAGAGAGAGGGGGAGAGAGAGAGCGAGAGAGGGAGAGAGAGAGGGGAGGGAGAGACAGGGGAGGGAGAGAGAGAGGGAGAGACGGGGAGAGGGAGAGAGAGAGGGAGGGAGAGAAAGGGAGAGAGAGAGGGGGAGGGAGAGAGAGGGGGAGAGACGGGGAGAGGGAGAGAGAGAGGGAGAGAGAGGGGAGAGAGAGGGGGGGGGAGAATTAAACAGCAGCCAGTACAAACGCCTGTTTGCTCTGCAGCTCATAAGTGATCCTGACGTGCCAAAAGGATGCTCGCCTCTCACTGACTCTGCCTCCTTGGCTTCAACAGACAGCCTCCATCTGGACCCCTGAACAGACCCTGTTTATCACTGAGTCTGTGAGCTGAGATACAACTCGCTGCCACAGCACGACACAGAAATCTAACTGCTTTGTATTGTCCAATTACTCTGCCACGAGGCATCTGGAGGGTTTTTCCCCTGTGGAAATGTCACAGACAGACATGTCACCATGCCGACGCTTCAGTTTGTGACAGCGTGATGGATGAAATAGAGGCGGCTAATGATACCATAGCATCATACCATCATCATCTCTGCATGTGTCATATGTGCATGCCATAACATCTCCAGTCTCGTGCACATCAGTTCCTTTGTGTTTAATTGTGCGTTTCCATTCCCAGCATTCACCAAGGCAGTAGCTATTCATCGGGGTGTGAGGTGGGTTCACCCTGGACAGGACGCCAGTCTGTCGCAGGGTCACATAGAGATAAACAAACAGACTCACACCTACGGACAATTTCAAGTTTCCAGTCGGTCTAACCTGAGTGTCTTTGGATGTGGGAGGAAGGCGGAGCACCATGAGGGAACCCACAAAAAACACGGGGAGAACACGCAAATTCCACACAGTTGGGAACGGCATTCCCATGATAAAGAAACCATGCGCAGGCATCTCTGGAAAACACCATCTTCCTCACCACAGAGTAAAGACCACGACAAAGATCTGTGTTCAAGTTAAGAGCCGGTGTTCCAGTTAGATCGACATCTCCTTAAATTTCAGAAGATTCTTGGGTCCTTTCAGAGGGTGTGTGCTAAAAAAAACAAGTGCAGTTAGAGATTTTTTTAAATAGATTTTTCTTACTAGTCTGTATATAACAAAGACGTGGCTAAAGTCTTATCATGTATTGTCCTAAACAGTTAATCAGTCTGATCCTCCAGGAAGGTGAACAATCAATCAGTTTGGGCCATCAGTCGAAGTCCAAATGTGGCACTGACCATCACATCCGCATCACTGGGTCCTCTGCTCAAGAAAGTATGTCTAAAATAATCCTAATAATAATTAGAAGAAGAAAAAAATCTCACTTTCTGGTGTGAAGCGTTCACCTTCAGTTGGCAGCAGAAATAACAGCAGAGATGAAGTGTTGTGTGCTCAGTGATGCTCCATATTTTGTCTTGAATCATTCATCAAAAGTATGCGGTTGAATGTGTTTAAGTCTAAAACACCATCTGACTGTGGCTGAGTCAGACTCAAACATGTGATCCATATGCAGAACGTCTGCTTTTACTTAATTTGTGTGTGCGAGTTGTTCATGATACACAAAAAGCAGAACGTGTTGCATAGATGAAATAAATCGAGTGTTGCCCTCCGCTGTCGTCTCTCAGGTCCTTTTTACTGCGTCTGTGAGCTCGATGAGCACAAGGAGATTGGAAACATGGCGGGCAGATGAGTCCTTTTTACTATCACATTGTGAGCGCTGCTGACTGCTCTGGGTTCAATGGTGGTGGTGGTGGGGGGGGGGGGCATGCTGGTCAGCGTCTAATCAGAACAGGTTGTTTTCCATCTCCCCTGTTTAGTTTGGATGTCGGCCCTGTCACGGGTGTCACACTCTCTGGGTGCTTCATCCCCACTTTGTGCTTTCTTGCATCACTGCCAGAGTTCGTTACTTAAGATTAAGTGCTGCCATTACACGGAGCAGGTCATTAACATACGAATAATAAAATATTAGAAGCACTTTCCAATGAACAACACCATCAAATGGATATTAACCGTCTTCGGGGTTGGCAGGTTTTATGTTGAGTCTCTCGTTTAGTGCGAGGACATCGTGAGTGGAACTATGTGAAAGGACAGCGCCATCTGAAATCTGCCTGAAGCCTTTGAATAAGATAAGATAAACTTTACTGAGCTCATAGAGGAGAAATTCACATGTTACATCAGCTCTTAAAAAACACACAAGATGGGTGCAAGTAGAGGACAATGTTCATCAAACAGCATGTGCAAGGATAAGCAATAATAATAATACTTGTAACAGTACAATAAAATAAGAAAATGAGGTAGAAATAGAATATGTATGTATATATATATATATATATACACACACACACACACATATATATATATATATATATATATATATATATATATATATATATATATATATATATATATATATGTGTATGTATATACACGCATATGTACACACACATACATACTTATACAAGGTCTATTAGAAAAGTATCCGACCTTATTATTTTTTTCAAAAACCATATGGATTTGAATCACGTGTGATTGCGTCAGACAAGCTTGAACCCTCGGGCGCATGCGTGAGTTTTTCCACGCCTGTCGGTTGCGTCGTTCGACTGTGAGCAGGCTTTGAGTGAGGAGTGGTCCAGCCCCCTCGTCGTTGTTTCATTACCAGGAAATGGCGGAATGATTTGGGCTTTTTTTCCATCAGAATTTTTTCAGAAACTGTTAGAGACTGGCAGCTGGAAACCATTAGAAAAATGTATCTGGCTTTCGGTGAAAATGTTACAGGCTTGGTAGAGAATAAGGAGTGTTACTGTCGCTTTAAGGATGGCCCCCAGCGGCTGTGGGGCGCGCCGCGCTCCGAAGCCGCCATCGACAGGCTGAACGACCATTTAATTTCTAAACAGATGGCTGTCTGGATCCGTGACCATCCTGTGCCATTTCTCTGGTTATCACAAGAGCTGGACATCAACCATTTTCCGGCAGATTTCACTTTTAACAAGAGATTTTGTCATGGAAAGCCGAGCGGAGGCTTCGCGCGTCACGATGGATTCGCTACTGGAGCGAGACAAAACCACCTCCGTTTTGGTCTCACGGGACGGCTTTCAGATGGCGTTCAGACAGCTGTCGGTGGTTTTTCCATCGAGTGATTATCCGAGAAATTGTGGATGTGCGTGGACATGCCAGAACATGTCCCGTGAGGCTTCATCACGGCGTTGCTTTGCGCCATGCGGCACCGCCTTCCCGAATTCCCGAATTCCTCCGCACGTTTGTCTCGATGTGCCAAAAAAGTGCTGATGTCCACGTCTTTTCACAATTCCTGTGCTAGTCAGACGACGTCCCGGACAAAACACAGCGGTCCACTTTGGAAATGAACGGCACATTCCACTGTTACAGGAGTTTTTGTCATGGAAAGAGGAGCGGATCCAGACAGCCATCCGTTTAGAAATGAAACAGTCGTTCAGCCTGTCGATGGCAGCTTCGGAGCGTGGCGCGCCCCACAGCCGCTGGGGGCCGTCCTTAAAGCGACAGTAACACTCCTTATTCTCTACCAAGCCCGTAATATTTTCACCAAAAGCCAGATAAATTTTTCTAATGGTTTCCAGCTGCCTGTCTCTAACAGTTTCTGAAAAAATTCTGATGGAAAAAAAGCCCAAATCATTCCGCCATTTCCTGACAATGAAAATCCGACGAGGGGGCTGGACCACTCCTCACTCAAAGCCTGCTTACAGGCGAATGACGCAACCGACAGGCGTGGAAAAACTCACGCATGCGCACAAGGGTTCAAGCTTGTCTGACGCAATCACACGTGATTCAAATCCATATGGTTTTTGAAAAAAATAATAAGGTCGGATACTTTTCTAATAGACCTCGTATATATATATATATAAATATATAGATAGATAGATAGATAGATAGATAGATAGATAGATAGATAGATAGATAGATAGATAGATAGATAGATAGATAGATAGATAGATAGATAGATAGATAGATAGATAGATAGATAGATAGATAGATAGATAGATAGATAGATAGATAGATAGATAGATAGATAGATAGATAGATAGATAGATAGATAGATAGATAGATAGATAGATAGATAGATAGCTATGTATATACACATATACATACATATATACATAGGTCTTAAACAGGGTAGGGACCACCCCCAGGCTGAGGCTATTGTTGAAGATGTGGCTGAGAACCTCACAGAGCTCATCTGCACAGGTCCTCAGCAGCCTCGGGGAGATCCCATCAGGCCCTGCTGCTTTCCGCTGCTTCAGCTGCAGGAGCTGGCCTCTCACCTCGGTCGGAGTTACTGTGAGGGGGGGGGGGGGGGGGGGAGGGGGAGCTGGGGTGTAAGCTGAGGTGGGTTGGTGTTGAATACAGTCCCGGGGGAGGAGGGACAAAGTCCGGGGTGCAGTGGAGGTGACCAGGGTTGAAGAAGGTGGGGGGTCAGAGGGACTGAAGGGCTGGCTGCCGGAGACGTGTGGAGAGCCGGGAGCAGGCAGGGGGGCAGGTGTGGAGGAGCCAAAATGGTTTAAAGTAGCTGTTTAGCTCCTCTGCGAACTCTCCACCTGCAGTCCTGCTGGCACCCTGCCCAAATCCAGAGGCGGTCTTGAGGCATCTCCACACGTCCCTGACATTGTTTCGGGCCAGCTGCTCCTCCATCTTCCCTCCATACACCTTCTTGGCTGCCCGGATCTTCCACTGGAGTTCCTGTTGGCTGTTACGCTGCTCCTCTCTGTCTCCTGAGTTGAAAGCCCTCTTCTTCTGGTTCATCAGGACCTTCAGCTCGGGGGTCACCCAGGGGTGGTTGTTGGGAAAGCACTGTACCCTCCGGGTGGGCACAGTGCTCTCCACACTGAAGTTCATGTAGTCAGTGACACACTGGGACAGGCCGTTGATGTCTTCACCATAAGAGTTTTGAAACATGCTCCAGTCTGTGGTTCTGAAACAGTCCCTCAGCCTGTCAGTGGCCTCTTCAGTCCAGAGTTTCACTGACCTTTTCTGTACTGGTTCTCTTCTCACCCTGGGTGTGTATTGGGGGAGCAGATAGACGAGATTGTGATCCGAGCATCCCAGCGGGGGGAGGGGTGGAGGTGTAAACGACCTCCACATTAGCGTAAAAAAGGTCCAGTATTGTATTGTCCCTGGTTTTACACGTGACGTACTGGGTGAACGTGGGGAGGGTGGCGGAGAGGGAGGCATGGTTAAAGTCCCTGGTGATGAGGAGGAGGGTGCGAGGGTGTTGTGTCTGCAGCCGTGTGACTGTACTGTGGATCCACTCACAGGCAGCGGCAGCGTCTCCAGAGGGAGGAATATATGTGCAGAGCACAATCACACTTCCAAACTCCTGTAGGAGATAGTACGGCCTCATGCTCACCGCGAGTAGCTCCACGTCCGAGGAGCAGATCTGATCTTTCACGTGAACATCTTTTTTTTCCGCTCTCCGCCAGTGTCCTGTCCGTGTGGATGAGTGTAAAGCCGTCCATATTAATGACTGAGTCTGGTACATGTTCATCCAACCATGTCTCTGTGAAGCACATGAGACTGCAGCCCTTATACAACCTCTGGAAACGGGTTAGCGCTGATAGCTCCTCGGTCTTGTTGCGGAGAGATCTTACATTCCCCATGACCACAAACGGAATATAAGTCCTTCTCCGCTACGTCTGCCCGCCCCTGCAGCCTCCCCGTCTCTTCCAAATTTTATTACAGAGATTAGAGTATGCCATAGGTATTAAAGGCACTGCGCTGCGGTGGTTTGAATCATATTTATCTAATAGATTACAATTTGTTCATGTAAATGGGGAATCTTCTTCACAGACTAAGGTTAATTATGGAGTTCCACAAGGTTCTGTGCTAGGACCAATTTTATTCACTTTATACATGCTTCCCTTAGGCAGTATTATTAGAATCAGAATCAGAATCAGAAGAAGTTTATTGTCATTGCCAGTGAACAGGATTCACAGACTAGGAATTTGCTTTGGTACAATGGTGCAACATTAAGAAGAGATAAAATGCTAAGATAAAATATAACATATGTGTCAAAATAAGATAAAATCTAAGATTAAAAAAAAAGAAATATGAAATATGAAAGGCTGTGTGCAACAGAAAAACAAACAGAAAAAACAGTGCAGTGGGAGGAGTGCAATTAAAAACCAAAGTACACTGTCTGAAGTGACCCGTGATAAAATGATAAAGTGACAGTTAAGCTTAAGGTGACTGAGTTATGAGGAGTTCATGAGTCTAACGGCAGAGGGGAAGAAACTGTTCTTATGGTGGGAGGTTCTGGTCCGGATGGACCGTAGCCTCCTGCCCGAGGGGAGTGGTTTGAACAGACCGTGTGCAGGGTGAGAAGGGTCAGCTGTGATCCGACCTGCTCGGCCCAGAGTCCTGGAGACGTGTAGGTCGTGGAGAGATGGAAGGCTACAGCTGATCACCTTCTCAACAGAGGCCACAATGCGCTGCAGTCTGTGTCTGTCCCTGGCTGTGGCCCCAGCGTACCACACCGTGATGGAGGAGCAGAGGATGGACTCAATGATGGCCGTGTAGAACTGCACCATCAGCTGGACAGGCAGCTTGGCCTTCTTCAGATGCCGCAGGAAGTACATCCTCTGCTGGGCCTTCTTGATGAGGGAGCTGATGGTTGACTCCCACTTGAGGTCCTGGATGATGGTGGTGCCGAGGAAGCGGTGACAGACCACAGTGGTGATGGGGCTGTTGGTGAGGGCGAGGGAGGGCGGGGGGACTGTGGCTTTCCTGAAGTCCACGATCATCTCCACTGTTTTCTGGGCGTTGAGCTCCAAGTTGTTGCTGCTGCACCAGGTCACCAGCCGGTCCACCTCCCTCCTGTAGGCAGACTCATCCCCATCTGAAATGAGTCCGATGAGGGTGGTGTCGTCTGCAAACTTGATGAGCTTTGCAGAGTCGTGGCTGGAGGTGCAGCAGTTAGTGTACAGGGAGAAGAGCAGAAGGGAAAGGACACATCCCTGTGGAGATCCTGTGCTGAGAACCCGAGTGTTTGAGACATTTTTTCCCAGCCTCACACGCTGACTCTGGTCCGTCAGGAAGTCTGTGATCTACCTGCAGGTGGAGCTGGGCACGTGGAGCAGAGAAAGCTTGTCCTGGAGCAAAGCTGGAAGGATGGTGTTGAATGCAGAGCTGAAGTCCACAAACAGGATCCTAGCGTAGGTTCCTGGGGAGTCCAGGCGCTGCAGGATGGAGTGCAGGGCCAGGTTTATGGCGTCATCTACAGACCTGTTGGCTCTGTAGGCAAACTGCAGGGGGTCCAGGAGGGGGTCGGTGATGGACTTCAGGTGGGATAAAACCAGGCGTTCGAAGGTCTTCATGACTACAGACGTGAGAGCCACAGGCCTGTAGTCATTAAGTCCAGTGTTGCATGGTTTCTTGGGGACTGGAACTATGATTGAGGACTTGAAACAGACTGGAACATGGCAGGACTCCAGGGAGGTGTTGAAGATCCCCGTGAAGACTGGGGCCAGCTCATCAGCGCAGTGTCTCAGGGTGGCAGGAGAGACACAGTCTGGGCCCGGGGCCTTACGTGGATTCAGCCTTTTGAAATGTCTCCTCACGTCCTCCTCTTGGACCGAGAGGGCAACAGGGGGAGTGGGGAGGGCAGCAGTGAGAGGGGGGAGGTCCAGAGTGTTTGAATATCCAGTTGTGTGGGGGGTGGGGAGGTGTGAGTCCTTGTCTTCAAACCGTGAATAGAAGACGTTCAGGTCGTTGGCCAGCTTGAGGTCGTCAATAGAACGAGGTGCTTTGGGCTTGTAGTTGGTGATCTCTTTCAACCCCCTCCACATAGAGGCCGAGTCGTTGGCAGAGAACCTTTGCTGCAGACGTGAACTGTACATGGATTTAGCCTTTGCCACCTCCTTGCTAAATCTGTACTTTGCACCTCTATAGCTGTCTCTGTCTCCTTCTCTGAAAGCCACCTCTTTCTGCTGACGGAGCTGCTGGAGTTTAGGTGTGAACCAGGGCTTGTCATTGTTATATCTCATCCTGGTACGCTGTGGTATGATGCTGTCTTCACAGAAATGAATATATGACGTCACAGTGTCCGTGTAGTCATCTAGACTGTCTGTTGAAGCATCAAACATATCCCAATCCGTGGTGGCCAAGCACGCGCGTAGCTCCTCTACAGCTTCATTGCTCCACACTTTAGAGAGTTTAAGTCTCTGTCTGTACGTGGGGATCAAGTGGACCATCACGTGATCTGAGAGTCCCAAAGCTGCATGGGCCACAGTGCGGTAGGCGCCGCTCACTGTTGTGTAACAATGATCTAACGTGCTCCCTTCTCTGGTCGGGCATTTAACAAACTGTTTGTATTTTGGTAATTCCTGACTGAGATTCCCTTTGTTAAAATCACCGAGAATTATAACAAGAGAGTCCGGAAAGTCTCTCTCCACGCTCATAATCTGATCCGCGAGTGCGCGCTTGGCCTCGTGCACGTCCGCGCTCGGTGGAATATACACAGAGCAAAGTATGAAAGAGTTAAACTCACGTGGAGAGTAGAACGGTCTGCAGTTTATGAGGAGATATTCCAGAGAGGGACAGCAGTGTTGGGAGATCACAGCATTAGACAGCACATTACTAGATCACATTATTAGACAGCATTGCTTAAATTTTCATTGTTACGCAGATGATACCCAGCTTTATCTATCCATGAAGCCAGAGGACACACACCAATTAGTTAAACTGCAGGATTGTCTTACAGACATAAAGACATGGATGACCTCTAATTTCCTGCTTTTAAACTCAGATAAAACTGAAGTTATTGTACTTGGCCCCACAAATCGTAGAAACATGGTGTCTAATTTAAGCAATGCTGACACCTCTTGCTTGCCTCTACTGGTGGTTGGCTCTCACTGCGGTATTGTATCACTTCCTGTTCCGGAGCACAGCGGTGTTTTTCTGTATCTGTTAGCTGTTTAATCTGCGCAGTTAGATTGATCTAGTTATCTAGATTACGATTTGTTTCCCAGTGTAATCTTTACGTGCCTTAACTAAAGCACTCCTTCTGCTGAATCACCTCTAAATTATTTACACATTATTCACTTTGCGTGTTTTTAGGAATCCGCTAGCTTAGCGTAGCTATTACCTCTTAGCCGATTTAGCATGGCGGCTTCTCCTGTCTCTCCCGCACTTTTCTGCTCTGGGTGTGAAATGTTTAGTTATTCCTCGGCCTCCTTTAGCAGTAACGGTACTTGTAATAAGTGTAGCTTATTCGTAGCTTTGGAGGCCAGGCTGGGCGAATTGGAGACTCGGCTCCGCACCGTGGAAAATTCTACAGCTAGCCAGGCCCCTGTAGTCGGTGCGGACCAAGGTAGCTTAGCCGCCGTTAGTTCCCCCCTGGCAGATCCCGAGCAGCCGGGAAAGCAGGCCGACTGGGTGACTGTGAGGAGGAAGCGTAGCCCTAAACAGAAGCCCCGTGTACACCGCCAACCCGTTCACATCTCTAACCGTTTTTCCCCACTCGACGACACACCCGCCGAGGATCAAACTCTGGTTATTGGCGACTCTGTTTTGAGAAATGTGAAGTTAGCGACACCAGCAACCATAGTCAATTGTCTTCCGGGGGCCAGAGCAGACGACATTGAAGGAAATTTGAAACTGCTGGCTAAGGCTAAGCGTAAATTTGGGAAGATTGTAATTCACGTCGGCAGTAATGACACCCGGTTATGCCAATCGGAGGTCACTAAAATTAACATTAAATCGGTGTGTAACTTTGCAAAAACAATGTCGGACTCTGTAGTTTTCTCTGGGCCCCTCCCCAATCGGACCGGGAGTGACATGTTTAGCCGCATGTTCTCCTTGAATTGCTGGCTGTCTGAGTGGTGTCCAAAAAATGAGGTGGGCTTCATAGATAATTGGCAAAGCTTCTGGGGAAAACCTGGTCTTGTTAGGAGAGACGGCATCCATCCCACTTTGGATGGAGCAGCTCTCATTTCTAGAAATCTGGCCAATTTTCTTAAATCCTCCAAACCGTGACTATCCAGGGTTGGGACCAGGAAGCAGAGTTGTAGTCTTACACACCTCTCTGCAGCTTCTCTCCCCCTGCCATCCCCTCATTACCCCATCCCCGTAGAGACGGTGCCTGCTCCCAGACCACCAATAACCAGCAAAAATCTATTTAAGCATAAAAATTCAAAAAGAAAAAATAATATAGCACCTTCAACTGCACCACAGACTAAAACAGTTAAATGTGGTCTATTAAACATTAGGTCTCTCTCTTCTAAGTCCCTGTTGGTAAATGATATAATAATTGATCAACATATTGATTTATTCTGCCTAACAGAAACCTGGTTACAGCAGGATGAATATGTTAGTTTAAATGAGTCAACACCCCCGAGTCACACTAACTGTCAGAATGCTCGTAGCACGGGCCGAGGCAGAGGATTAGCAGCAATCTTCCATTCCAGCTTATTAATTAATCAAAAACCCAGACAGAGCTTTAATTCATTTGAAAGCTTGACTCTTAGTCTTGTCCATCCAAATTGGAAGTCCCAAAAACCAGTTTTATTTGTTATTATCTATCGTCCACCTGGTCGTTACTGTGAGTTTCTCTGTGAATTTTCAGACCTTTTGTCTGACTTAGTGCTTAGCTCAGATAAGATAATTATAGTGGGTGATTTTAACATCCACACAGATGCTGAGAATGACAGCCTCAACACTGCATTTAATCTATTATTAGACTCTATTGGCTTTGCTCAAAAAGTAAATGAGTCCACCCACCACTTTAATCATATCTTAGATCTTGTTCTGACTTATGGTATGGAAATAGAAGACTTAACAGTATTCCCTGAAAACTCCCTTCTGTCTGATCATTTCTTAATAACATTTACATTTACTCTGATGGACTACCCAGCAGTGGGGAATAAGTTTCATTACACTAGAAGTCTTTCAGAAAGCGCTGTAACTAGGTTTAAGGATATGATTCCTTCTTTATGTTCTCTAATGCCATATACCAACACAGTGCAGAGTAGCTACCTAAACTCTGTAAGTGAGATAGAGTATCTCGTCAATAGTTTTACATCCTCATTGAAGACAACTTTGGATGCTGTAGCTCCTCTAAAAAAGAGAGCTTTAAATCAGAAGTGCCTGACTCCGTGGTATAACTCACAAACTCGTAGCTTAAAGCAGATAACCCGTAGGTTGGAGAGGAAATGGTGTCTCACTAATTTAGAAGATCTTCACTTAGCCTGGAAAAAGAGTCTGTTGCTCTATAAAAAAGCCCTCCATAAAGCTAGGACATCTTTCTACTCATCACTAATTGAAGAAAATAAGAACAACCCCAGGTTTCTTTTCAGCACTGTAGCCAGGCTGACAAAGAGTCAGAGCTCTATTGAGCTGAGTATTCCATTAACTTTAACTAGTAATGACTTCATGACTTTCTTTGCTAACAAAATTTTAACTATTAGAGAAAAAATTACTCATAACCATCCCAAAGACGTATCGGTATCTTTGGCTGCTTTCAGTGATGCCGGTATTTGGTTAGACTCTTTCTCTCCGATTGTTCTGTCTGAGTTATTTTCATTAGTTACTTCATCCAAACCATCAACATGTTTATTAGACCCCATTCCTACCAGGCTGCTCAAGGAAGCCCTACCATTATTTAATGCTTCGATCTTAAATATGATCAATCTATCTTTGTTAGTTGGCTATGTACCACAGGCTTTTAAGGTGGCAGTAATTAAACCATTACTTAAAAAGCCATCACTTGACCCAGCTATCTTAGCTAATTATAGGCCAATCTCCAACCTTCCTTTTCTCTCAAAAATTCTTGAAAGGGTAGTTGTAAAACAGCTAACTGATCATCTGCAGAGGAATGGTCTATTTGAAGAGTTTCAGTCAGGTTTTAGAATTCATCATAGTACAGAAACAGCATTAGTGAAGGTTACAAATGATCTTCTTATGGCCTCGGACAGTGGACTCATCTCTGTGCTTGTTCTGTTAGACCTCAGTGCTGCTTTTGATACTGTTGACCATAAAATTTTATTACAGAGATTAGAGCATGCCATAGGTATTAAAGGCACTGCGCTGCGGTGGTTTGAATCATATTTGTCTAATAGATTACAATTTGTTCATGTAAATGGGGAATCTTCTTCACAGACTAAAGTTAATTATGGAGTTCCACAAGGTTCTGTGCTAGGACCAATTTTATTCACTTTATACATGCTTCCCTTAGGCAGTATTATTAGACGGTATTGCTTAAATTTTCATTGTTACGCAGATGATACCCAGCTTTATCTATCCATGAAGCCAGAGGACACACACCAATTAGCTAAACTGCAGGATTGTCTTACAGACATAAAGACATGGATGACCTCTAATTTCCTGCTTTTAAACTCAGATAAAACTGAAGTTATTGTACTTGGCCCCACAAATCTTAGAAACATGGTGTCTAACCAGATCCTTACTCTGGATGGCATTACCCTGACCTCTAGTAATACTGTGAGAAATCTTGGAGTCATTTTTGATCAGGATATGTCATTCAAAGCGCATATTAAACAAATATGTAGGACTGCTTTTTTGCATTTACGCAATATCTCTAAAATCAGAAAGGTCTTGTCTCAGAGTGATGCTGAAAAACTAATTCATGCATTTATTTCCTCTAGGCTGGACTATTGTAATTCATTATTATCAGGTTGTCCTAAAAGTTCCCTAAAAAGCCTTCAGTTAATTCAAAATGCTGCAGCTAGAGTACTGACGGGGACTAGAAGGAGAGAGCATATTTCACCCATATTGGCCTCTCTTCATTGACTTCCTGTTAATTCTAGAATAGAATTTAAAATTCTTCTTCTTACTTATAAGGTTTTGAATAATCAGGTCCCATCTTATCTTAGGGACCTCGTAGTACCATATCACCCCAATAGAGCGCTTCGCTCTCAGACTGCAGGCTTACTTGTAGTTCCTAGGGTTTGTAAGAGTAGAATGGGAGGCAGAGCCTTCAGCTTTCAGGCTCCTCTCCTGTGGAACCAGCTCCCAATTCAGATCAGGGAGACAGACACCCTCTCTACTTTTAAGATTAGGCTTAAAACTTTCCTTTTTGCTAAAGCTTATAGTTAGGGCTGGATCAGGTGACCCTGAACCATCCCTTAGTTATGCTGCTATAGACGTAGACTGCTGGGGGGTTCCCATGATGCACTGTTTCTTTCTCTTTTTGCTCTGTATGCACCACTCTGCATTTAATCATTAGTGATCGATCTCTGCTCCCCTCCACAGCATGTCTTTTTCCTGGTTCTCTCCCTCAGCCCCAACCAGTCCCAGCAGAAGACTGCCCCTCCCTGAGCCTGGTTCTGCTGGAGGTTTCTTCCTGTTAAAAGGGAGTTTTTCCTTCCCACTGTAGCCAAGTGCTTGCTCACAGGGGGTTGTTTTGACCGTTGGGGTTTTACATAATTATTGTATGGCCTTGCCTTACAATATAAAGCGCCTTGGGGCAACTGTTTGTTGTGATTTGGCGCTATATAAAAAAATTGATTGAATTGAATTGAATTGAATTAACCAGATCCTTACTCTGGATGGCATTACCCTGACCTCTAGTAATACTGTGAGAAATCTTGGAGTCATTTTTGATCAGGATATATCCTTCAATGCGCATATTAAATATGTAGTACTGCTTTTTTGCATTTACGCAATATCTCTAAAATGAGAAAGGTCTTGTCTCAGAGTGATGCTGAAAAATTAATTCATGCATTTATTTCCTCTAGGCTGGACTACTGTAATTCATTATTATCAGGTTGTCCTAAAAGTTCCCTGAAAAGCCTTCAGTTAATTCAAAATGCTGCAGCTAGAGTACTAACGGGGACTAGAAGGAGAGAGCATATCTCACCCATATTGGCCTCTCTTCATTGGCTTCCTGTTAATTCTAGAATAGAATTTAAAATTCTTCTTCTTACTTATAAGCTTTGAATAATCAGGTCCCATCTTATCTTATGGACCTCCATAGTACCATATCACCCCAATAGAGCGCTTCGCTCTCAGACTGCAGGCTTACTTGCAGTTCCTAGGGTTTGTAAGAGTAGAATGGGAGGCAGAGCCTTCAGCTTTCAGGCTCCTCTCCTGTGGAACCAGCTCCCAGTTCAGATCAGGGAGACAGACACCCTCTCTACTTTTAAGATTAGGCTTAAAACTTTCCTTTTGCTAAAGCTTATAGTTAGGGCTGGATCAGGTGACCCTGAACCATCCCTTAGTTATGCTGCTATAGACTTAGACTGCTGGGGGGTTCCCATGATGCACTGAGTGTTTCTTTCTCTTTTTGCTCTGTATGCACCACTCTGCATTTAATCATTAGTGATTGATCTCTGCTCCCCTCCACAGCATGTCTTTTTCCTGGTTCTCTCCCTCAGCCCCAACCAGTCCCAGCAGAAGACTGCCCCTCCCTGAGCCTGGTTCTGCTGGAGGTTTCTTCCTGTTAAAAGGGAGTTTTTCCTTCCGACTGTCGCCAAGTGCTTGCTCACAGGGGGTCGTTTTGACCGTTGGGGTTTTTCTGTAATTATTGTATGGCTTTGCCTTACAATATAAAGTGCCTTGGGGCAACTGTTTGTTGTGATTTGGCGCTATATAAATAAACTGATTCTGCACATGTCTTTTATTTAACAGATGGACTTTGCGGGGGATTCTTGCAAATAAATTAGCTTCACACGGGCGTCTTCTGTCAGAGCACTTACAGGTAACTCCAGACTGTCTTTGATCATCCTGGAGCAGATCAATGGGTGAGCCTTTAGCATTCTGGTTATTCTTCTATCCATTTTGATGGTTTTTTACCGTTTTCTTCCACACGTCTGTTTTTTTTTTTTTTGTCCATTTTAATGCATTGGAGATCATTGTAGATGAACAGCCTATAATTTTTTGCACCTGTGTATAAGTTTTCCCCTCTCCAATCAACTTTTTAATCAAACTACGCTGTTCTTCTGAACAATGTCTTGAACGTCCCATTTTCCTCAGGCTTTCAAAGAGAAAAGCATGTTCAACAGGTGCTGGCTTCATCCTTAAATAGGGGACACCTCATTCATACCTGTTTGTTCCACAAAATTGCCGAACTCATTGACTGAATGCCACACTACTATTATTGTGAACACCCCCTTTTCTACTTTTTTTTACTAATGGACCAATTTCATAGCCTTAAGAGTGTGCATATCAAGAATGCTTGGTCTTGTTGGATTTGTGAGAATCTACTGAATCTACTGGTACCTTGTTTCGCATGTAACAATAAGAAATATACTGAAAACCTGGACTAATCTTTTTAGTCACATAGCACTACTATTATTCTGAACACTACTGTATGTCCTGGTGCTCAGCATAGCGGGGACCCGGCCCACTGTACATAGTGTCTCTTAGGCCAAGCAGCTGATCCCGGCTATAAACAATGGGACGTACGGAGCTGGAAACAAAGGGATTTTCCTGCGCTGCTTCAAATAGTGCTAAAAGCAGCATAAAACTAATCACAAGAGCAGTGGTGGGCACACTTCCGATAATCCGATAACAGGTAATTATCAAAAATGTTTTCATTATTGGATTATCTTTTTAGATAACTTTAAAAACCATTATCGTACCAATTATCTTCCAATTAGTAAACAAACCTGAACAGCGACAAGCATTTTTAAAATTTAAAACCAGTTTTGTAACAGACGCACAGTTATAACCTCTGCAAACAGAAGAGAACTGCTTGTATGAAAAGCGTCTCAATCCTCTACAGACAAAGGAGAAATGGCCAAAAAAAAAAACATTTCCTTTAACACCGTACCAATATGCTGGCAATATCACTTAAGTCATCCAGAGGCATACATTTTTAACTTATGGTTCAAATTTTAACCAAACTAATTTTGGACAAGTTATTTAAAATTACTGTCATGTCTGAAGTTTTATAAAGTGAAAATATCAGACATATGTTTTAGTTTTAAAGTAATGTGCTCATTTTTAAGGTTTTGTGAGCACATGCTGTGCCCAGCAGTGCATTATGGGTACGATGATTTAATCTCAGTACGTCACGACAGGACAAATGCATGTCAGACACTCTGTTCAGGCTCCACGGACAACAGCATTAAACTCTAGTGCCTAAAACTCTTGAATATATTCTCTGCGTTTATAGACGTTGGTTTTGTATTTGCGTTTGTTAAATTCCATGCATTTTAAATGTAGCAGACAGGGATTATCTGGAATTTTGTTTTCAAGGCCTCTACTGCCATCTACTGGCCAGTAGTGTTCATGGCAGTATTCGCCCTAAGTACTAAGCATCTGGGAACCAGTAGATGGCAGTGTTCTATTTATTTTGACCCCGGTTATATCAGATGATTGTCAAATCAACTTTTTGGCTTTGCAAATGGCTTTTTTTTTTTTTTTTTTTTTTTTTTACAAATGAAGTTTAAAAACAAAACAGCAAAATAATAATAATAATAATAATAACACTACAAGTCAGCTCTGCAGTGTTTGCACAGGCACAGTGCAAGCGCTTGGATGCTTGTAGCTTTTCAGCAGCAGGAAACCCTCACGACGGCCGACCACAATAATATATCAAACAGACTTGATTCTCATTCGACCATGCGATCAGGAGGTGGTCGTCAGATGTTGACCCCAGCTTGATACTCCATGTACACTACACGATGCAGGATGCACGATTAACCTGAAACTCGGTCCAAAAAAATTCCTACATGAAAAATCATCTCGCACAGTGTAAAGCACGTTTTACAACATCATAAAACGTGTGCACATTCTCTCCACATGCAAAACATTTTGCGATGACACTTCCAGGGCTCCGTAAAAATGCCTGTTTTTACAAATAAAAAATGGAATATTTTACAAAAGCACACTTATCTTTAAACACCAACACACGACAGACGTCACATTAACGTGTTGGTTTACATAATGACTGACTGAACCAATCAGTGTTTAGCAGAGGCACTTTTACCCAGAATCCTTTGCGATCTGTCTGTTCGTTACAAAACCTCAGAATTAGTGCATTATTCAATATTAAAAGATATGTTATATTTTAACTTTGTACAAATGACAGAATTGACATTAATGGAGTTATTCTATCGGTATTAATATTATTTATAAATCAAAACCATCAGTCAGCATGACTATTTTTCAAGACCTCCGCCTGACTGGAGCGTTGTAATTGATAGAGTTGGCTTTATGGCTGCTCTCGGGGTGCCGCTGTGCTGGGAGCGCTGTAGTAAACAAGAGCTTCCAGCAGGGACAGAATGTTGAAACAAAAAAGTGTACTCTCATTGTTTGGGTCTGTTATTTTTAATATTACTAGAAGTTATTAAATTTGTTTTACTAGTTGTTGTAAATGTGCCAGAGATAATATTGGAATTTATCGGTTATCTGTATCTTCCGATACATTTTTGGGTGGTTTATTGTTTTATCTTTATCGAAGATAACTTTTCAGTTATCTGATTATGTGTTATCAAAGTTAATTTTTCGGTTATCTGTGCCCACCACTGCACAAGAGTAACAAAAGTGGGTTTCCCATGTGCATACTTGCACAAGGTACCATCCACTGCAAATAAAGACAAATAAGCACTATTAAAAAGTATTAAAAATAACGAAAGGAGGAAAAGAGGGGGCAGAGCTGAAATAACAGGCAGCTGCATCGGCAGGGCCATCTTGAAAAAAAAAAAATGAATGAAGCAAATCCAATATCATCACGCTGTGATGATCAACTTCAAAAATTAGGCAATGACATAAAAGAAATGCAACCCCACCTTGAAGGCAGGAGGACAGAAATGTTTTCTCCTATGGAACAAAGAGAAACAGTGACA
Source organism: Thalassophryne amazonica (assembly GCF_902500255.1). Taxonomy (NCBI): domain Eukaryota; kingdom Metazoa; phylum Chordata; class Actinopteri; order Batrachoidiformes; family Batrachoididae; genus Thalassophryne; species Thalassophryne amazonica. The sequence continues at coordinate 118,181,056 of NC_047109.1, read as the reverse complement.
ACAAAGATGTAAAGGATTGTTTCATGCTGCTTGCAGTATGAGATCCATGTGGTCAAAACCAAGACCGTGAGAAAGCACGTGGATCACAGGGAACCGTATGGTTTCCTTCCCCAAACAATGCACGAACAAACAGGTTTCAGGGCAGCCCAAGAAGAACCCCAGACTGTCCGAGGTTCCCGTGGGCCTGGGTAGTGCCTCTGGTTATTCTGAGCTGGTGCAGGTAAACTGTGTGACAGCACAGGACAAGTCAAAGCTTTGGACACACAGCTCAATGGGAATCAACTCTATCTACTGAAAAATCATATACAACCCCAATTCCAATGAAGTTGGGACGTTGTGTAAAATGTAAAAAACAGAATACAATGATTTTCAAATCCTCTTCAATCTATATTCAATTCAATAAACCACAAATACAAGATATTTAATGTTCAAACTGAAACTTTGTTTTTGTGCAAATATTTGCTCATTTTGAAAAGGATGCCTGCAATATGTTTCAAAAAAGCTGGGACAGTGTTTCTGTGAAGGCTCTCAGTTGTCCAGGTGGTTTCCATAGTAGAGAAGCTTGACTCTTCGACTGGACTGGTTTGCTTGATGCGAGGAAGTTTCGCTTCTAATCGCAGAAGCTTCCTCAGCTAAAATTCTTGCGCTGTCTTCTGACTTCTGTCTTGATTCTTGTCGAAGAATAACAGAAGCCAGCAAAAGCTGGAGTTTTAAACCTAACCAGACCCCTTCTTCCAAGAGGCAGACTGCTATTGGCTAGTGATTAACAATTGCTCTAGTTAGAATCCTCCTAATGACAGGGCAGCTGTCCCTTCTAAAGCTCCTTTCACACTGGCATACGAGGTCTGCGAGAAAAATAACGTACCTTTTTATTTTTTTCAAAAACTATATGGATTTGAATCACGTGCGATTACATCAGCCAACCTTGAACCCTTGTGCGCATGTGTGAGTTTTTTCATGCCTGTCGGTTACGTCATTCGCCTGTGGGCAGGCTTTGAGTGAGGAGTGGTCCACCCCCCTCGTCGGAATTCCTTTGTCTGACTTCTTCCTGAGAGACTGGCGCTTTGCTTTATCAACATTTTTTCAGAACCTGTGAGGCACATTGAAGTGGACACCATTCGAGAAATTCAGCTGGTTTTCGGTGAAAATTTTAACGGCTGAGAGATTATGGAGTCTTACTGTCGCTTTTAGGACTGCCCACGGAGTGGGACATCGCGCCGCGCTCTGTGGCACCGTCGTCAGCCTGTTTCGAGCTGAAAACCTCCAAATTTAAGCATCTGTTGACCCAGGACATCGTGAGAGAACAGAAGTTTCAGAAGAGGTCGGGATCATCAGTTTATCTGGACATTCCACTGTTAAAGGAGATTTTGTAATGAAAGACGTGCGGATGGATTGGCGCGTCGGCAGGGCCGCTCATGGCCCGGCACCACAGGAAAAACACCTCCATGTTGATAACCATTTGTAAAAACCAGGCGGCTTTTCAATCAATCAATCAATCAACTTTTTTCTTATATAGCGCCAAATCACAACAAACAGTTGCCCCAAGGCGCTCCATATTGTAAGGCAAGGCCATACAATAATTATGAAAAACCCCAACGGTCAAAACGACCCCCTATGAGCAAGCACTTGGCAACAGTGGGAAGGAAAAACTCCCTTTTAACAGGAAGAAACCTCCAGCAGAACCAGGCTCAGGGAGGGGCAGTCTTCTGCTGAGACTGGTTTGGGCTGAGGGAAAAAAAAACAGGAAAAAGACATGCCGTGAAGGGGGGCAGAGATCGATCACTAATGATTAAATGCAGAGTGATGCATACGGAGCAAAAAGAGAAAGAAACAGTGCATCATGGGAACCCCCCCACAATCTACGTCTAAAGCAGCATAACCAAGGGATGGTCCAGGGTCACCCGATCCAGCCCTAACTATAAGCCTTAGCGAAAAGAAAAGTTTTAAGCCTAATCTTAAAAGTAGAGAGGGTATCTGTCTTCCTGATCTGAATTGGGAGCTGGTTCCACAGGAGAGGAGCCTGAAAGCTGAAGGCTCTGCCTCCTATTCTACTCTTACAAACCCTAGGAACTACAAGTAAGCCCGCAGTCTGAGAGCGAAGCGCTCTAATGGGGTAATATGGTACTACAAGGTCCCTAAGATAAGATGGGACTTGATTATTCAAAACCTTATAAGTAAGAAGAAGTAAGAAGAAGAATTTTAAATTCTATTCTAGAATTAACAGGAAGCCAATGAAGAGAGGCCAACACGGGTGAGATATGCTCTCTCCTGCTAGTCCCCGTCAGTACTCTAGCTGCAGCATTCTGAACCAACTGAAGGCTTTTTAGGGAACTTTTAGGACAACCTGATAATAATGAATTACAATAGTCCAGCCTAGAGGAAATAAATGCAAGAATCTTTGAGAGAAAAGGAAGGTTGGAAATTGGCCTATAATTAGCTAAGATAGCTGGGTCAAGTGATGGCTTTTTAAGTAATGGTTTAATTACTGCCACCTTAAAGGCCTGTGGTACATAACCAACTAACAAAGATAGATTGATCATATTTAAGATTGAAGCATTAAATAATGGTAGGACTTCCTTGAGCAGCCTGGCAGGAATGGGGTCCAATAAACATGCCGATGGTTTGGACGAAGCAACCAATGAAAATAACTCAGACAGAACAACCGGAGAGAAAGAGTCTAACCAAATACCGGCATCACTGAAAGCAGCCAAAGATAACGATACATCTTTGGGATGGTTATGAGTAATTTTTTCTCTAATAGTCAAAATTTTGTTAGCAAAGAAAGTCATGAAGTCATTACTAGTTAAAGTTAATGGAATACTCAGCTCAATAGAGCTCTGACTCTTTGTCAGCCTAGCTACAGTGCTGAAAAGAAACCTGAGGTTATTCTTATTTTCTTCAATTAGTGATGAGTAGAAAGATGTCCTAGCTTTACGGAGGGCTTTTTTATAGAGCAACCAACTCTTTTTCCAGGCTAAGTGAAGATCTTCTAAATTAGTGAGACACCATTTCCTCTCCAACTTACGGGTTATCTGCTTTAAGCTATGAGTTTGTGAGTTATACCACGGAGTCAGACACTTCTGATTTAAAGCTCTCTTTTCAGAGGAGCTACAGCATCCAAAGTTGTCTTCAAAGAGGATGTAAAACTATTGACGAGATACTCTAACTCCCTTACAGAGTTTAGGTAGCTACTCTGCTCTGTGTTGGTATATGACATTAGAGAACATAACGAAGGAATCATATCCTTAAACCTAGTTACAGCGCTTTCTGAAAGACTTCTAGTGTAATGAAACTTATTCCCCACTGCAGGGTAGTCCATCAGGGTAAATGTAAATGTTATTAAAAAATGATCAGACAGAAGGGAGTTTTCAGGGAATACTGTTAAGTCTTCTATTTCCACACCATAAGTCAGAACAAGATCTAAGATATGATTAAAGTGGTGGGTGGACTCATTTACTTTTTGAGCAAAGCCGATAGAGTCCAATAATAGATTAAATGCAGTGTTGAGGCTGTCACTCTCAGCATCTGTGTGGATATTAAAATCGCCCACTATAATTATCTTATCTGAGCTAAGCACTAAGTCAGACAAAAGGTCTGAAAATTCACAGAGAAACTCACAGTAACGACCAGGTGGACGATAGATAATAACAAATAAAACTGGTTTTTGGGACTTCCAATTTGGATGGACAAGACTAAGAGACAAGCTTTCAAATGAATTAAAGCTCTGTCTAGGTTTTTGATTAATTAATAAGCTGGAATGGAAGATTGCTGCTAATCCTCCGCCACGGCCCGTGCTACGAGCATTCTGACAGTTAGTGTGACTCGGGGGTGTTGACTCATTTAAACTAACATATTCATCCTGCTGTAACCAGGTTTCTGTTAGGCAGAATAAATCAATACGTTGATCAATTATTATATCATTTACCAACAGGGACTTAGAAGAGAGAGACCTAATGTTTAATAGACCACATTTAACTGTTTTAGTCTGTGGTGCAATTGAAGGTGCTATATTATTTTTTCTTTTTGAATTTTTATGCTTAAATAGATTTTTGCTGGTTATTGGTGGTCTGGGAGCAGGCACCGTCTCTACGGGGATGGGGTAATGAGGGGATGGCAGGGGGAGAGAAGCTGCAGAGAGGTGTATAAGACCACAGCTCTGCCTCCTGGTCCCAACGCTGGACAGTCACAGTTTGGAGGATCCAAGAAAATTGGCCAGATTTCTAGAAATGAGAGCTGCTCCATCTAAAGTGGGATGGATGCCGTCTCTCCTAACAAGACCAGGTTTTCCCCAGAAGCTTTGCCAATTATCAATGAAGCCCACCTCATTTTTTGGACACCACTCAGACAGCCAGCAATTCAAGGAGAACATGCGGCTAAACATGTCACTCCCGGTCTGATTGGGGAGGGGCCCAGAGAAAACAACAGAGTCCGACATTGTTTTTGCAAAGTTACACACCGATTTAATGTTAATTTAGTGACCTCCGATTGGCGTAACCGGGTGTCATTACTGCCGACGTGAATTACAATCTTACCAAATTTACGCTTAGCCTTAGCCAGCAATTTCAAATGTCCTTCGATGTCGCCTGCTCTGGCCCCCGGAAGACAATTGACAATGGTTGCTGGTGTCACTAACTTCACATTTCTCAAAACAGAGTCGCCAATAACCAGAGTTTGATCCTCGGCGAGTGTATCGTCGAGTGCGGAAAAACGGTTAGAGATGTGAACGGGTTGGCGGTGTACACGGGGCTTCTGTTTAGGGCTACGCTTCCTCCTCACAGTCACCCAGTCGGCCTGCTTTCCCGACTGCCCGGGATCTGCCAGGGGGTAACTAACGGCGGCTAAGCTACTTTGGTCCGCACCGACTACAGGGGCCTGGCTAGCTGTAGAATTTTCCACGGTGCAGAGCCGAGTCTCCAATTCGCCCAGCCTGGCCTCCAAAGCTACGAATAAGCTACACTTATTACAAGTACCGTTACTGCTAAAGGAGGCCGAGGAATAACTAAACATTTCACACCCAGAGCAGAAAAGTGCGGGAGAGACAGGAGAAGCCGCCATGCTAAATCGGCTAAGAGCTAGTAGCTACGCAACCTAGCGGATTCCTAAAAACACACAAAGTGAATAATGTGTAAATAATTTAAAGGTGATTCAGCAGAAGGAGTGCCCCAATCAAGGCACCAAACAGGCCATGAAGCAGCACAGGCAACGCACGACAACAGCGAACGCACAACAACGGTGCTAAAAGAGAAAAAAAAATAAATAAATAAAATAAAAAAAAAATAAAAACGAAAGCGTTACCAAGCTAGTTAGCTTGCCAACGCTGATAAAAGTTAGCTGATAAAAGTGCTCCGTCGCGATGTTTCGACCGTTAGAGGTCTTCCTTAGGCGTTGGAGCACAGTAAAAAAGTAAAAAAAAAGTAAAAGGTAAAAAAGTAAAAAAAGTAAAAAAGTCTTGAAAAAGACTGTTAATTCAAGTCCAAAGCAGCAGGTAGCAGTCTCTGTGTAAACAGTCCCAACAGAGAGCCAAAATTCTGATGCCAACACGTAAACCAACACGTATCTTCTGTGATACGACTCGGCTTTTGATGGCTTTCAGTTGAGTGAGTATCTGAGAAATTGTTTAACAGCTGGACATGCTCCAACTTGTCCTTAAGGCTTCCAACGGAGGTGTTTTTCCTGTAGCGCCGGGCCATGAGCGGCTGCCTGCCGATGCGCCAATCTGTCCCCACGTCTTTCATTACAAAATCTCCTTTAACAGTGGAATGTCCGGATAAACTGCTGATCCCGACCTTTTGTGAAACTTCTCTGTTCTCTCGACGTCCTGGGTCAACAGAGGCTTAAATTTGGAGGTTTTCAGCTCGAAACAGGCTGACGACGGTGCCTCAGAGCATGGTGCGACGTCCCGCTCCATGGGAAGTCCTAAAAGCGACAGTAAGACTCCATAATCTCTCATCAGAAAAAACTCTCGCATGCCCACGAGGGTTCAAGCTTGTCTGTGATTCAAATCCATATAGTTTTTGAAAAAAATAAAAAGGTCCGATACTTTTCTCACAGACCTCGTATTCGTAGAGCTGCATATTGCAGCGTTGTTTCATTTAAATACGCCTGAAATGCGCACATACTCATGTTCATTTCATACTTGCAGCTGCGTGTTCACTTTTTTAATGTGCGCACACAGTCACGTGAAACTTGCCGCTATTTAAAACCAGTTCACTCCTGCTGGCTGTGCAGAACACATCACTGCACTTGGAAAACAGTGAACTGTATCAGGAGGTTTTTTACAGTTGCATTACTGATTACTGCCACGATCAGGGCGTTTGATGAGCGCACAGACATGCAGTGGGTGCACTTTTATTTTAAAGTCACAGGTTTGAGAGGGAGGGAGGGAGAGATGGATGGAGGGAGGGAGGGAGAGAGAGAGATGCAGAGAGAGATGCAGAGATGCAGTTTCTGGCTTTGTCTCTACATCTGGAGATGCAGGTGTCACCAATGGGTGGTAAGCTGCATCCGATGGTCCTCTGTGCAGACTTCACCACCCGCTGCAGCGCTTTCCACTGCACAGCTGTAGAAGGCCCTGAGGACCTCGGTGTTCAGTCTGGCCCTTCCCAATTTCCTCAAAAAATAGAGACGTTGGTTTTTGATTCTCTGAATGTTCTGATTATATTATGGACTGTAGATGATGTAATCCCTAAATTCCTTGCAATTAAATGTTGAGAAACATTGTCTTTAAACTGTTGGACTATTTTTTCATGCAGTTGTTCACAAAGTGGTGATCCTCACCCCATCTTTGCTTGTGAACGGCTGAGACTTTTGGGATGCTCCTTTTATACCCAATCATGACAGTTAGTGTCCTCAGTTCCCAAACGCTTACTGAGTGTTAGAAGGAAAGGTGATGATGATGCTAGAGTTGATCAGCTTGATGTAACACAGAGTTAACATTTTGATTTGGACAACATGCACTCACTACAGAGTTTATTTGACTCTGCAATATCGACTGCACAGATTCACAATCAAGGATAGATGATTCTTTATCCCACACTGACACATTTGTAACCTTATAAACCTTAGAAACAACTTGAACCACTTAAATGGTTTTGGACACTAATTAAGTGCAGATTACAAAGAATCATGAGCTAACAAATGTGGCATTACACACTGGACACACCGCTGGTTACACAACATCTCTGGACACTGAAACACAAATTTATACATGAAAAACGTAGGTTGTGGGGGGAGACAATTTGGACTAGAGTGGTATAATCAGGCATAGCCCAAAATATCCATGGCGTATAAACCATCCTTGGCTATTTTATACCCTGGTGTATGATGGAGGATAACCTGCCCTGCTACACAGGAGAGAAATCCTTTTTTAGGGCCCTTTTGCAAATAGTATGAATGTGGTCAAATTGTGCATGAAGTATACATGAAGCAGAAATTGTATGCAATACATGTAAAATCGTAGCTGCCTCTAACGCCTCGTACACCTGTTGCTACAATTATTTGTGCACACCATCAGCTGAAAGACAAAGTGTGTGCTCTGAGTGCCCATCGAACCCTCTCGTGGCAGGTATCGGCCAAATTCCAGGTGACACACACGAACATCTAACACCGCTCACATGGCACTTAGAAAATGTGTGGCCATTCGTACTATTAACACGACAACAGTCAGCAGACAATCACGGTCGAGCTGGATGTAAAATTTGTCTAAGTGCCCCACGAGTGTGGTTTTGAAAACAGACACAGTGACATGTTGGTGTGTACGCCGAACTGACAGGGGGTGTGTCCAAGCAGCTGTTGAGATCTGTGGATCTGGACGTCACAGCTGGAGAACACGTACCGTGTTTGGATGGACATGCAACTGCCCACTGTGACACGCGTGTGTCTGCTTGCTTCTCTCAGGTGGACATACATAAAAACATATATCACTGTTCCAATGGGCTGCAGCAAGTGCACGCACGGCATGCACATTGACAGGCTGCCCCAGGTGAAACGGACCGTCAGATAACACGCAGCAGGTGATCTGAATGTCACGTCACTCACGTGAACTCTGTTCCACATGACAAGGTGTCTGTCCTGCAGCGCACCATCCACAAGGCCCGCATGTCAGGCAGGACATGTCACCAGCAGATGTGGACATGATAAGAGCACCCTGCTTCTCATTCATGTTATTTCATGACTGTACATCTGTGACCATGGGTCATCTACAGAGGAACAGATGGATCACACTTGTATTGCTCACTTGATAAGAGGGATTCAATAAAATGCGGTGTTCTTATATGATGTGTGGTTTTATTTTTTCTTAACCCTCTGGGGTCCGAGGGCATTTTTTGGACAGTTCACTCACCTGGCATAAATGTTTTTTTTTTATTGCTGTTAACAGCTCTCCCTGCATCCCCCAATCAAGTTTATGTCTTTTTTTCAGGACAACCTGTCCTTTCAAAGTTTAACAATCAAAAATAAGAAAGAAAAACATAAAGCAGAAATAATTTTCCACACATTTATTCAAAACACACAACAAACTATAATAAACTGTTTTGACACTTTATACAGGTAATTTGAGGTCTTGTGTGAAAGGCTGTACAACAAAGGTTCAAACAATAAACACAAATGCACATTTTGAACAATATATACAAAATGGTCTATGCATTTTTTTTTTTTTTTGTCTTCATCTCAAAGCAATTTCTGTCTGCTATTAAACAAAGGTTACAGCACAAACTTCTTCTACTGTATTTTGGAGTGTTCTGTGCTGCTCCTAAAGCAGCTTTCATTCACACTTTGGCTCCTTACAGCGGCCCTCCCCCCCACTCCATTGATATGGTAAACAGTGCTTTACGCTGAGAAAGCAACAGAGTTATCCAGTAACATTCACGTGCAAAGTAGTGGAGCAATCCTGATAGTTAAAAACACTTTGTTTGAGCATTTGAGATTGTCATCAGAGGCTCTCTGTCTGCTCCTGCTTTCACTGATCGCTGTGCGTAATGGCGCAGGGCGCACTGGATGTACTCACTGGAGCACCCAGGGGGCTATTCAGACGGGCCAACTAGTAACATATCACTCCTGAAAACGATCTTTGGCTTTTCACGTGAGGTAAATCTGCCCTACGATTGGATTTTGGAAAACCATGTGACGGTGAACCAATTCTGATTGGACACATTGTCCAACACATTGTGCACATCATCACACAGCTTCTATGAGGAGTACAAAGATGGCTGATGGCTGGCTCGAAAGTCCACGGAGTTAACTTTTCAGCAAAAAAAAAGTACGTTTCTATCTGATATCATTAAAAAGTTATTTATAATTTAGTAAAGCTTGGTCTTAGCCGTCGTGTACCCCAGAGGGTTAAATACATCCATGTCTTTCTTGATAGGCATTTTCCCGCACCTTTCACAGGACAGTGATGGTAGCTCAGTGGTAAAGTTTCTGACTGGCAATCAAAGCTTTTGGAAAGTGCAGGCTTGAATCCTGTGGGTGGCATGTATTTGTTTTACTTTTTTATTTTCACAGCAGTTGCTCACACTGTGTTCCCGTGTGCACAAAACCATTGCGGAGGCATTGTTCACGCCTGCCCGTCGGCTCAATGTTTTCGTGGTTCACTTATATGATCTGTTCCGCTGTGATTCACCCTGAGTTGTACTTGTTTGTACTGTGTGAAGGGGCCCTTAGAGCTTTTGTGCAGAACAAACTTAGTTCACCAACAGTTTTACACATTTCCTTGCCCTAAAATCAGGGAGGTATACGCATTTCCAAAACTCTTACAAAAAAAAGAAATCAGTTCTGCTTCTGAAATCTCTGAATGACATCTCAGTGTTCTCCTTTTATATAACAGTGCGTGTGCTCAGTCAAAGATTTGAGAGCTGGTGGTCAAAATTAGCAGCACACATACATGTACACCCGTCACACACAGACGGCGTGTTTGTGGCATTTAGAGGTGTGAGCAGCAGCCACAAACATGTCACACAAGGCCGCCAGCACTTGCACTTTGGTGATTTTCAAAAAAAACGCCACTCAACTTCACTCATCACGTGGCCGCCACTAATGTGGCAGCAGACATATCAAACGTTTGCACATTTTATGGTAAAAGCATTAATGTATTGTTTGATATATGCAGTGGTGGGCACAGTTCTGATAATCTGATAATTATCGAAGATAATGTTTTTATTATCGGATTATCTTTTTAGATAACTTTAAAAACCATTATCGGACTAATTATCTTGCGATAAATTTTTGTCTGGTAATTTTTTGACCGATAACGTGGTAAGTAAAGCTGAACAGCTACAAATGTTTATAAAACTTAAAATCAGTTGAGCACCTACCTGTTAAATGTTTCGTAGCTGATGTGTAGTTATACCCTCTGCAAAACAGAGAAGAGTTGCTTTAAGAAGAAACCGCTCCATCCTCTGCAGGCAAAGGAGAACTGATCCCCCCCCAAAAGAACAAACTCATTTCTTTTAACCCAGGGCAATGTCATCCAGAGGCATACATTTTTAACTTATGGTTCAACTTTTAACCAAACTAATTTTGGACAAGTTATTTAAATTAATGTCACGTCTGAAGCTTTATAAAGTGAAAATAGCAGATATATGTTTTAGTTTTAAAGTAATGCTCTAATTTTTAAGGTTTTAGTGTGGATATATGCTGTGCCCAGCAGTGCATTATGGGTAGGATAGGGTAATCTCAGTACATTCACGACATGAGAAATGCATTTGAAACACTCTAATCAGGCTCTACGGACAACAGCATTAAACTCTAGTGCCTAAAACTCATGAATATATTCTCTGGGTTTATAGACGTTGTTATGGTGTCTGTGTTAATTAAATTCCACACATCTTAAGTGTAGCAGACACGGATTATCTGGAATTTTGTTTTGGCACGTTTTCAAGGTCTGTACTGCCATCTACTGGTCAGTAGTGTTCATTTGCCCTATTGATGTATCCCATAATCCCTTGCATGCCAGAGAGTCACTGCAGTCAAACAACATATAGAGAATCAACATGACAGTTGTAAATTAATATTATACTACAAAAATGTAATTTTTTTTTAAATGTTTTTCATCACGTTAATAAGACTGCTACATGATACCCTGAAAACTTGCTAAAACAATTATAACAAATAATCCATGTCTGTTATGTTTAATCTGCGTGGAATTTAATAAACGCAAACCGAATTTCAGAGGATGTTCATTCAGTTGTTTAATTTTATAGAAAAAAAGCAGATCACAGACATGACACAAAACTAAAGTCATTTCAAATGGCAACTTTCTGGCTTTAAGAAACACTATAAGAAATCAAGAAAAAAAGATTGTGGCAGTCACTAACGGTTACTTTTTTAGACCAAGCAGAGGAATAAATTATGGAATCACCCTGTAAATTTTCATCCCCAAAACTAACACCTGCATCAAATCAGATCTGTTTGTTAGTCTGCATCTAAAAAGGAGTGATCACACCTTGGAGAGCTGTTGCACCAAGTGGACTGACTTGAATCATGGCTCCAACACGAGAGATGTCAATTGAAACAAAGGAGAGGATTATCAAACTCTTAAAAGAGGGTAAATCATCACACAATGTTGCAAAAGATGTTGGTTGTTCAGTCAGCTGTGTCTAAACTCTGGACCAAATACAAACAACATGGGAAGGTTGTCAAAGGCAAACATACTGGTAGACCAAGGAAGACATCAAAGCGTCAAGACAGAAAACTTAAAGCAATATGTCTCAAAAATCAAAAATGCACAACAAAACAAATGAGGAACGAATGGGAGGAAACTGGAGTCAACGTCTGTCACCGAACTGTAAGAAACCGCCTAAAGGAAATGGGATTTACATACAGAAAAGTTAAACGAAACGCATCATTAACACCTAAACAGAAAAAAACAAGGTTACAATGGGCTAAGGAAAAGCAATTGTGGACTGTGGATGACTGGATGAAAGTCATATTCAGTGATGAATCTGCATTGGGCAAGGTGATGATGCTGGAACTTTTGTTTGGTGCCGTTCCAATGAGATTTATAAAGATGACTGCCTGAAGAGAACATTTAAATTTCCACAGTCATTGATGATATGGGGCTGCATGTCAGGTAAAGGCACTGGGGAGATGGCTGTCATTACATCATCAATAAATACACAAGTTTATGTTGATATTTTGGACAATTGAAAGGATGTTTGGGGATGATGAAATCATTTTTCAAGATGATAATGCATCTTGCCATAGAGCAAAAACTGTGAAAACATTCCTTGCAAAAAGACACATAGGGTCAACGTCAACAAGCAGATGTGATTTGATGCAGGTGTTAGTTTTGGGGATGAAAATTTACAGTGTGATTCCATAATTTTTTCCTCAGAATTGAGTGATTCCATATTTTTTTCCTCTGCTTGGTCTAAAAAAGTAACTGTTACTGACTGCCACAATTTTTTTTTTCCTGATTTCTTATAGTGTTTCTTAAAGCCAGAAAGTTGTCATTTGAAATGACTTTAGTTTTGTGTCATGTCTGTGATCTGCTTTTTTCTACAAAATTAAACAACTGAATGAACATCCTCCGAGGCCAGTGATTCCATAATTTTTGCCAGGGGTTGTATATATATTAGTCTGGAACAAAGAGGACAAACAGTATTGTAAAGAACAATAATCAAGATGTTAAAGAGCAAACTTCACTTTCCCCCAGAATGACATGATCGGGAAGCGATTGTAGCTCACAGCAGCTCCCATTGAAAATAACGGAGAGACAGACTGTGATTCTCACGTTTACATAAAATAAACACAATAACGTCTATAAACCCAGAGAATATATTCACGAGCGTTGTAGGCACAATATAAAAATAGTTTATGTTGCGATGTTAATGGTGTTGTCTGTGTGCAGCGTGATCAGAGCGTCTCAATGTTACTGAGATCTCGCAGCGCGGCGACCTCTCTAGTCAATAGGGCGAATAGCCAACATTTATGTGTCAAGACAATATTGAGTGCACGTTTTACAATATAATAAAACGTGTGCACAATATAATAAAACATGCGCACAACATCATAAAACGTGTGCACAATATAATAAAATGAGTGCACAATATAATAAAACGTGCGCACATTCTCTCCACATGCAAAACATTTTGCAATGACACTTCCAGGGCTCCGTAAAATGCCTGTTTTTACAAATTAAAAAATGGAATATTTTACAAAAGCACATTTATCTGTAAACACCAACACAAGACATTAACGTGTTGGTTTACATAATGAATGACTCAACCAATCAGTGTTTAGCAGAAGAGGCACATTTTACCCAGAATCCTTTGCAATTACATCTACGCCATCCCCACATCTCTAAAATAACCATCTATCTGCTGAAGCCAGGGGACATGTTGGCATCTCTTTGGCCTTCTCCAACCACTGGGGCTCTCAACACTCAGGAACCTATGTGCTGGAACACAGACAGGGACATATACCACATGCCCAAAATGTCAAAGCTGGCGCTCCCTTACAATCCAAATGATTCTCCTGATCTTGGTCTCACTGAGCAACCACACGTTTGACACAGTCATTCGAGTGGGAACCAAGGATGCTCCAAAGAGACCTGTGATCAAAGACATCCAGTCATTGCCTTAGGTCACTGGTTACCTTCCAAGACTCACAACCATACAACAAGACAGGAAACACCAGGACTCTAAAGACTTGGACCTTAGTACATATTGTCAGTTCAGTGCACCCAGAAACTATTCACAGCACTTCACTTTTTCCACATTTTATGTTTCAGCCGTATTCTAAGAAGGATGAAACTAATTTTTTCCCCTCAAAATTCTACTCACAACACCCCATAATGACAACATGAAAAGTTTTTTATTTTTTTAATAAATGTGCAAAATTTGCTGTCATTATGGTTGTTTTGAGTAGAATTTTTGATGGGAAAAAAAAAATTTACTCCATTTTGGAATAAGGCTGTAACATAAAATGTGGAAGAAGTGAAGTGCTGTGAATACTTTCTGAATGCACCGTACGTAGTTCTCTAGTTCAAACTAGAGAACCCTGGGCCAGACATGTCCAGTAAACGATCATCTTTCCTCCTCTTCAGACACTTTTTCCATATGTTACGGTAAATGTGACTTGCCAATATTCTTTTTTCATGTTGAGTGTCAGCAAAGCTACAAGCAGGATGTAGTATTCACTGGCATATGTGTTTCTGTGGACAATATAAATCAAAAACAGCTGATGGATTTCCTTCATACTTGGTGGAAATATTACTTGGACAGATTCGTAGAGGTGATTAGATGTTGGAGTACACTCAAAAAATAACTTGCTCAGTGAACATAATAAAATTATCTAAGGTATTTCTAAGTAAAATGTGTTAACATAGCCAGAAACAATTTTGCTGAGTGACCTAAGTGTAAATTTCTTGGGCCAACTGTTACCTAATTACCCTGGTTCAAGTCAACTAGATTTGTAAGGATAAATGGAACAAAAAAAAAAGTAGATCCCTTCAGCTGCTCCCTTGTTTGCACTTGGGGTCGCCACAGCAAACGGTGGATCTGCATGTTGATTTGGCACAGGTTTTACACCAGATGGTCTTTCTGACACAATTCCACATTACATGGAGACATGTAGGAACCTTTTGTACTGAAACCAAGTGCACTAACCACTTGGCCACCACCCCTGGTAACACACTGATGTAATGTCCTCGGGCCATTCAAACAACGGGGGGATCTGCACCAGCAGAACTCAGTGCTCAGAGCATCTTAACCCAAAGATATCAAGAACTGAGGATGAGTTTGCCCGGGGTGTACACCCACATATTACACTGAGACATGCCCAGACTCTGAGTCCTGTGCCAGGCAGGCCGAGGTGTGGGGAGTCCAGCTCAGCTGCAGAATAAAATGACTATTCCTGACATTGTCTGAATGGTGTGCCTGCTCAAGAGGTCTTGCCATGAGCGTGGCCAGGTGACAGTTGCTTGGGGAAGTCAGCCACGGTGCACCAAGTTATTTGCTACCTGAGAAACTCAAACGATGTCCAAATATCAACCAGTTTAAACACTGATACAAAGAAATGGTGTTCGCCGGATATGTATCTGATGGAAAACATTGAGTTTGTGTTGTATGATGAATCTGCTTCATCTGAATTCTTACTATTGAATATGTACCGGGGTAACTAGAACAAAATAGGAGCTCTTGTGAAATACTGACTTCCCTCAGTTGTAGTCATGAGCTGCTACTGGTCAGACATTGTTGGTACTGATGGTGTATGAACTGGCACTTGGGTTGATTTGACTGTACGAGTGGGTGTAGGCATTGATAAGTGTTGCTTCTGCCCACACCTTCTGGGCCCCATGTTCATTGTTTTCTTCTTTCTTTCCCGTAACTTTTGTTTTTGTTGTTTTTGTTTTTTGTATTGATTTTGTGGTGTGTAAACGAGTTTTGTTTTTTGTTTTTTTTTTTGGTTTGTTTGTTTTTGTAAGCATTGGTGCCTAATAAATTCAATAAATTCAAATTTTGGCCCATGACAGGGCACCGTGGTGCCAAATTCAGCCGGGTGTCAGAGCTGCTTAATCACTGTTGGCCCTTGTTTCCTGGCTGAGGTGTGCGCTCTTTGGGTCCAGCTTACAGCTGTGTTTTTGATGGTTGAAGCAGTCCCCTGGGAGGACAGAATGTACCAAATGTATGTTGTCTTCTTCTGCTACATGTTAATCATTTTTTGTGGGGATCAAAAGCAGAAAAGTGCCCCAAGGTCGAGTAGTTTAGCTCAGCTGTAATTGGGGGTTTTGGTTGGTGGACATCCTGCCAGCGGGCACCGTGGTAGCCCCCAGATACATCTTGTCTCTGTTATTTTTGCTATGAGGCATGCAGCTTCATGATTAGAAGAAGTCTTTGTTTGACGTTAGTAACCTGCTCTGCAGTGAACCGAGCTGTTCCCACACACGGAGCTGGAAATGGACTTTGAACTGTTCATCCCTCTGGGTCTGATCAACTTCACAGGCACCAGCCCAACACAACACCATAGCAAAATCCTCAAGGTTTCTGCCACCCAGTGCGTTCCTTGTTGCATCCATGGCATGGTGTCTGAACGGGATGGACAGCTGCGCCTTTGCTTTCTCTGTGATTTAAACCTCAGACATCAACCATAAACTGGGTTCCCATGTGCATGAAAAAAACCTTCCACTCCAAGCTGATCTAACCCCTAATTACAATTGATGTTTTTCCATGGATTTGGACCAAAATGTTGCACTGTAGACGGGAGACGAACGGGCAACTTGGACATGTGTTTCCTCAAGAAAGATGAAAGAAATTATGATTTGATAATTGTATCCTGATTGCTTATGCTTTGGTAAAAGTTAAACCAAACTTTAATGCTTTTTAAATTAAAGTTAACTTTAATGCTGTTCCTGGTGTTCGATCATACGAACCACACTGTCTCCTCCTGAGCAAACATACGGAGATTCTTCTGAGAACCAGAGGAAAGCTTTATCTTTACATTTCCCTGAATATTATGCCTGGGAAAGCTGAATATTTTTGTCTCTCTCATTCATTTTCTATACCTGCTTGCTACAGTCGGGGGGGTTTCACCCGTGACAGGATGCCAGTCTGTCACGGGGTCTAAGAGATATTTGTTTCATCTTCTCAGAAACAAAATCAGCCCAAAGATGACATTCTGTGACAAAGCAGTTGGTGGAGCAGTATGTCTCATGGATAACTGGCTACTTTGCTAACTTCATATAATACTAATAATAATTTCATATGTCCTTATACACATAATAATAGTAATGATAACTTTGTTACTTTTACACATATGTTTAATACAGCATGTGCACGCACCGCAGATAAAGGTCAAAGTGCAACATCTTTCACCATAATCACATAATTTACTGATCCACTTTGAGGGGTTAGGGTTAGCAGCATAACTAAGGGATGGTTCAGGGTCACCTGATCCAGCCCTAACTATAAGCTTAGCAAAAAGGAAAGTTTTAAGCCTCATCTTAAAAGTAGAGAGGGTGTCTGTCTCCCTGATCTGAATTGGGAGCTGGTTCCACAGGAGAGGAGCCTGAAAGCTGAAGGCTCTGCCTCCCATTCTACTCTTACAAACCCTAGGAACTACAAGTAAGCCTGCAGTCTAAGAGCGAAGCGCTCTATTGGGGTGATATGGTACTATGAGGTCCTAAGATAAGATGGGACCTGATTATTCAAAACCTTATAAGTAAGAAGAAGAATTTTAAATTCTATTCTAGAATTAACAGGAAGCCAATGGAAGAGAAGCCAATATGGGTGAGATATGCTCTCTCCTTCTAGTCCCTGTCAGTACTCTAGCTTGCAGCATTTGAATTAACTGAAGGCTTTTCAGGGAACTTTTAGGACAACTTGATGATAATGAATTACAATAGTCCAGCCTAGAGGAAATAAATGCATGAATTAGTTTTTCAGCATCACTCCGAGACAAGACCTTTCTAATTTTAGAGATATTGCGCAAATGCAAAAAAGCAGATTGGCCTATAATTAGCTAAGATAGCTGGGTCAAGTGATGGCTTTTTAAGTAATGGTTTAATTACTGCCACCTTAAAAGCCTGTGGTACATAGCCAACTAATAAAGACAGATTGATCATATTTAAGATCGAAGCATTAAATAATGGTAGGGCTTCCTTGAGCAGCCTGGTAGGAATGGGGTCTAATAGACATGTTGATGGTTTGGAGGAAGTAACTAATGAAAATAACTCAGCCAGAACAATCGGAGAGAGAGTCTAACCAAATACCGGCATCACTGAAAGCAGCCAAAGATAACGATACGTCTTTGGGATGGTTATGAGTAATTTTCTCTAATAGTTAAAATTTTATTAGCAAAGAAAGTCATGAAGTCATTACTAGTTAAGTTAAAGGAATACTCGGCTCAATAGAGCTCTGACTCTTTGTCAGCCTGGCTACAGTGCTGAAAAGAAACCTGGGGTTGTTCTTATTTTCTTCAATTAGTGATGAGTAGTAAGATGTCCTAGCTTTACGGAGGGCTTTTTTTATAGAGCAACAGACTCTTTTTCCAGGCTAAGTGAAGATCTTCTAAATTAGTGAGATGCCATTTCCTCTCCAACTTACGGGTTATCTGCTTTAAGCTGCGAGTTTGTGAGTTATACCACGGAGTCAGGCACTTCTGATTTAAGGCTCTCTTAAATCAGTCCAACTGGGAGGAGGCTTCAAGGAAGACCCAGGACATGCTGGAGAGGTTATACATATTTCCCAGGTGGCTAGGGAATGCCTTGAGATCCCCTGGGAAGAGTTACAGGACTTGGCCGAGGATAGGGAAGTGTGGAATGAGCTGCTTAGGCTGCCACTGTAACCAGACCTGGATAAGCAGCACAAAATGAATGAATGAATGACAGCACTGCTGCCAAATGCAAAAACTGTTTTTAACTTTGTTCAATAATTCTGATCATTTATCATCTTACACTCAAAAAACATGGGTGTTGTTAGTTTTTATGTTACATGAACGTAAGTTTAACATGTAGAGTCTGCGATATCAAGTCTTATGAGTGAACACATTCAAGTCATGTAGTTTAACATAACATGCGACAACTTAAAATCTAACTTGCTCAGTGAACATAATAAAATTATGGAAAGTATTTCCACCCAAGTAAAATGCGTTAACATAGTCAGAAACAATTTTGCTGAGTGAACTAAGTGTAAATTGTCGAGTCATGATGAATTTGCTTTAATGTTACTTAATTACCATGTTACTTAATGTTACTTAATTACCATGGGTCAGGCCCACTAGATTTGTAAGGTTATATGTAACAAAAACAAAAACAAACCAAAAAAAAAGTACGTCCCTTTAGCTGCTCGCTTGTTTGCACTCAGGATCGCCACAGCAAATCCAAGGTGGATTTGCCTAAATTGTGCTGATCCAACACAGCAAAGTTAAGTTGACATGTAATTGTACTATTTCAAAAGTAGTTGAAACTACTTACAGGGCAGCGGTGGTGCCCAAGTGGTTAGTGCACTTGGTTTCAGTACGAAAGTTTCCCGGTTAAAACTCAACCCCTGCATTTCTCTATGTAATGTGGAGTTGTGTGTTCTTTGAAGAACTTTGTATTGGATGAGTTGTAAGTTGGTATTTTTTGTCTTTGAAAATGTGTTTTTACATATCTGTGTCCAGTGGTCAGGGTCAGAGGTCAGGATGAAGTCCACCGCCCATTTTAAACTGGGTAAATGTAAAGCAGTGTCCACACATGATATTAACTATACACCTTAGACAAGGTTTTGTTTACTGGGAGGAGGTTCTTGATGTCTGTCACTAATGTGGGTGGTTCTGGCGGGCACTGACGGGTCTGAATCTTTGACATCACAGCATACTTTACTTGATGGTAATGAATAAAATGTCCTCCTATAATTCCAAACCTCTGCATCAAGTTGTTAAATGGTATAAAGATTTTATTTTGAAAGAGGTGATGAAGGTGTGTGATTCCTTTCTGTTTCCATGTGCTGACATGAAGAGTTGCTTTATTAATCTTAAAGTCTGGGTTGTGCCAAATAGGAGCATCTGTACACATTTCCATTAGTGAGTTTGTAATTTCTAAAGTTTTCCACCAGGCAGTCAGAGTGGAAGAAATCAACATTTTTAAAACATTTATGGCATTTAATGGAAGTAGTAATAAAGGGTAAATCTGAGAGTTTGACGTTGTTACATTCTAACTGTTCTAATTCAATCCAGGTGCTGTGGACTGGATCAGGATGAATCCATTTGATCAAGTATTGTATCTGGTTAGCCAGATAATAATGTAGTAAATTTGGTGCTTCCAGACCCCCTTGAGATTATTTTTCTGAAGAGTAGCGAGACTAATTTTAGGTTTTTATTTTTCCAGTAAAACTTTGAAATGGCCGAATCTTAAGTCTGAAACCATTTGACTGTGGGCTTGAATGGAATAATTGAAAAAAGGTAATTAATTTGTGGTGATATTTTCATTTTGATAGTTGATAGAAGGGTTCCATGAATCCTCGGTTAAAGGAAGTATCATCGATTTTGACCAGTTAATAGAGTAATCTGATAGTTGTGAGAAAGTATCAATCAATCAATCAACTTTTTCTTATATAGCGCCAAATCACAACAAACAGTTGCCCCAAGGCGCTCCATATTGTAAGGCAAGGCCATACAATAATATGAAAAAACCCCAACGGTCAAAACGACCCCCTATGAGCAAGCACTTGGCAACAGTGGGAAGGAAAAAACTCCCTTTTAACAGGAAGAAACCTCCAGCAGAAACCAGGCTCAGGGAGGGGCAGTCTTCTGCTGAGACTGGTTGGGGCTGAGGGAAAAAAAAACAGGGAAAAAGACATGCCGTGAAGGGGGGCAGAGATCGATCACTAATGATTAAATGCAGAGTGATGCATACGGAGCAAAAAGAGAAAGAAACAGTGCATCATGGGAACCCCCCCACAATCTACGTCTAAAGCAGCATAACCAAGGGATGGTCCAGGGTCACCCGATCCAGCCCTAACTATAAGCCTTAGCGAAAAGAAAAGTTTTAAGCCTAATCTTAAAAGTAGAGAGGGTGTCTGTCTTCCTGATCTGAATTGGGAGCTGGTTCCACAGGAGAGGAGCCTGAAAGCTGAAGGCTCTGCCTCCCATTCTACTCTTACAAACCCTAGGAACTACAAGTAAGCCCGCAGTCTGAGAGCGAAGCGCTCTAATGGGGTAATATGGTTACTACGAGGTCCCTAAGATAAGATGGGACCTGATTATTCAAAACCTTATAAGTAAGAAGAAGAATTTTTAAATTCTATTCTAGAATTAACAGGAAGCCAATGAAGAGAGGCCAACCACGGGTGAGATATGCTCTCTCCTGCTAGTCCCCGTCAGTACTCTAGCTGCAGCATTCTGAACCAACTGAAGGCTTTTCAGGGAACTTTTAGGACAACCTGATAATAATGAATTACAATAGTCCAGCCTAGAGGAAATAAATGCATGAATTAGTTTTTCAGCATCACTCTGAGACAAGACCTTTCTGATTTTAGAGATATTGCGTAAATGCAAAAAGGCAGTCCTACATATTTTGTTGTGTGTGGGCCGCTGAAGAGGAGGTACTGCTGGCCCATCACCACCAGAGGGCGTCATGCCTGGAGTGCGGGCTCCAGGCACCAGAGGGCGCCGCCGCCTGATGAGAGCAGCCAGGGTGACAGCTGTCACCCATTACTGGACACAGCTGACTTCACTCAGTACGGAGGTATATCAGAAGGACAGCGTCTCCACCTCAGTGCCGAGATATCACCTTGAGTTTAAGGTAATCACCTCTGCAACATATATCTGTGTGACGATACTTTATAAACTTTTCAGGACAGCGGAAGGCCCAAGTGTTCAGATAAGTACTCACCTTTCCTGCTTCAGTGTGACAAGAGGTGGAGGCGGCTTTGGCCCCTCTCATCTACCGGGTGCGGTCGCATCCCAACCTGTGTGTTTGTGTTCTTCCCGCCAGCAGTACCGGATCCGACGAGCGGAGGCAGTGGCCACCTGGGAATTCGGGACCTTGGCGGTTCCAGTATCTTCTGGGTTTCGGTGGCAGAGGAGATCTGGGTGGTTCCGGTTCAACTAGGACGGACGTTCTCCTACCTTCGGCCTGCCCACAAGACACCAGCAGATTTCGGCTTACACCTCCAAATTGCTAATTGTTGTATCGTTGTGCTATTTTTCACAACAGTAAAACTTGTTCTTACTTTTCTCCATTGTCCGTTCATTGCGCCCCCTGTTGTGGGTCCGTGTACCTACACTTTCACAACATATTTGTTTAATATGCGCTTTGAATGACATATCCTGATCAAAAATGACTCCAAGATTTCTCACAGTATTACTAGAGATCAGGGAAATGCCATCCAGAGTAACGATCTGGTTAGACACCATGCTTCTAAGATTTGTGGGGCCAAGTACAATAACTTCAGTTTTATCTGGAGTTTAAAAGCAGGAAATTAGAGATCATCCATGTCTTTATGTCTGTAAGACAATCCTGCAGTTTAGCTAATTGGTGTGTATCCTCTGGCTTCATGGATAGATAAAGCTGGGTATCATCTGCGTAACAATGAAAATTTAAGCAATACCGTCTAATAATACTGCCTAAGGGAAGCATGTATAAAGTGAATAAAATTGGTCCTAGCACAGAACCTTGTGGAACTCCATAATTAACTTTAGTCTGTGAAGAAGATTCCCCATTTACATGAACAAACTGTAATCTATTAGACAAATATGATTCAAACCACCGCAGCGCAGTGCCTTTAATACCTATGACATGCTCTAATCTCTGTAATAAAATTTTATGGTCAACAGTATCAAAGCAGCACTGAGGTCTAACAGAACAAGCACAGAGATAAGTCCACTGTCCGACAGCCATAAGAAGATCATTTGTAACCTTCACTAATGCTGTTTCTGTACTATGATGAATTCTAAAACCTGACTGAAACTCTTCAAATAGACCGTTCCTCTGCAGGTGATCAGTTAGCTGTTTTTACAACTACCCTCTCAAGAATCTTTGAGAGAAAAGGAAGGTTGGAAATTGGCCTATAATTAGCTAAGATAGCTGGGTCAAGTGATGGCTTTTTAAGTAATGGTTTAATTACTGCCACCTTAAAGGCCTGTGGTACATAACCAACTAACAAAGATAGATTGATCATATTTAAGATTGAAGCATTAAATAATGGTAGGACTTCCTTGAGCAGCCTGGCAGGAATGGGGTCCAATAAACATGCCGATGGTTTGGACGAAGCAAACCAATGAAAATAACTCAGACAGAACAACCGGAGAGAAAGAGTCTAACCAAATACCGGCATCACTGAAAGCAGCCAAAGATAACGATACATCTTTGGGATGGTTATGAGTAATTTTTTCTCTAATAGTCAAAATTTGTTAGCAAAGAAAGTCATGAAGTCATTACTAGTTAAAGTTAATGGATACTCAGCTCAATAGAGCTCTGACTCTTTGTCAGCCTAGCTACAGTGCTGAAAAGAAACCTGAGGTATTCTTATTTTCTCTCAATTAGTGATGAGTAGAAAGATGTCCTAGCTTTACGGAGGGCTTTTTTATAGAGCAACAAACTCTTTTTCCAGGCTAAGTGAAGATCTTCTAAATTAGTGAGCGCCATTTTCCTCTCCAACTTACGGGTTATCTGCTTTAAGCTATGAGTTTGTGAGTTATACCACGGAGTCAGACACTTCTGATTTAAAGCTCTCTTTTTCAGAGGAGCTACAGCATCCAAAGTTGTCTTCAAAGAGGATGTAAAACTATTGACGAGATACTCTAACTCCCTTACAGAGTTTAGGTAGCTACTCTGCTCTGTGTTGGTATATGATATTAGAGAACATAACGAAGGAATCATATCCTTAAACCTAGTTACAGCGCTTTCTGAAAGACTTCTAGTGTAATGAAACTATTCCCCACTGCAGGGTAGTCCATCAGAGTAAATGTAAATGTTATTAAGAAATGATCAGACAGAAGGGAGTTTTCAGGGATACTGTTAAGTCTTCTATTTCCATACCATAAGTCAGAACAAGATCTAAGATATGATTAAAGTGGTGGGTGGACTCATTTACTTTTGAGCAAGCCAATAGAGTCTAATAATAGATTAAATGCAGTGTTTGAGGCTGTCATTCTCAGCATCTGTGTGGATGTTAAAATCGCCCACTATAATATCTTATCTGAGCTAAGCACTAAGTCAGACAAAAGGTCTGAAAATTCACAGAGAAAACTCACAGTACCGACCAGGTGGACGATAGATAATAACAAATAAAACTGGTTTTTGGGACTTCCAATTTGGAGGGACAAGACTAAGAGACAAGCTTTCAAATGAATTAAAGCTCTGTCTAGGTTTTTGATTAATTAATAAGCTGGAATGGAAGATTGCTGCTAATCCTCCGCCACGGCCCCTGCTACGAGCATTCTGACAGTTAGTGTGACTCGGGGGTGTTCAACTCAATCAATCAAACTTTTTTTCTTATATAGCGCCAAATCACAACAAACAGTTGCCCAAGGCGCTCCACATTGCAAGGCAAGGCCATACAATAATTATGAAAACCCCCAACGGTCAAAACGACCCCCTATGAGCAAGCACTTGGCCACAGTGGGAAGGAAAAACTCTCTTTTAACAGAGAAGAAACCTCCAGCAGAACCAGGCTCAGGGAGGGGCAGTCTTTCTGCTGAGACTGGTTGGGGCTGAGGGAAAGAACCAGGAAAAAGAGATCGATCATAATGATTAAATGCAGAGTGATGCATACGGAGCAAAAAGAGAAAGAAAACAGTGCATCATGGGAACCCCCCACAGTCTACGTCTAAAGCAATATAACCCAAGGGATGGTCCAGGGTCACCCGATCCAGCCCTAACTATAAGCCTTAGCGAAAAGGAAAGTTTTAAGCCTAATCTTAAAAGTAGAGAGGGTATCCTGTCTCCCTGATCTGAATTGGGAGCTGGTTCACAGGAGAGGAGCCTGAAAGCTGAAGGCTCTGCCTCCCATTCTACTCTTACAAACCCTAGGAACTACAAGTAAGCCCGCAGTCTGAGAGCGAAGCGCTCTAATGGGGGTTAATATGGTACTACGAGGTCCCTAAGATAAGATGGGACCTGATTATTCAAAACCTTATAAGTAAGAAGAAGAATTTTTAAATTCTATTCTAGCATTAACAGGAAGCCAATGAAGGGAGGCCAACACGGGTGAGATATGCTCTCTCCTGCTAGTCCCCGTCAGTACTCTAGCTGCAGCATTCTGAACCAACTGAAGGCTTTTTAGGGAACTTTTAGGACAACCTGATAATAATGAATTACATAGTCCAGCCTAGAGGAATAAATGCATGAATTAGTTTTTCAGCATCACTCTGAGACAAGACCTTTCTGATTTTAGAGATATTGCGTAAATGCAAAAAGGCAGTCCTACATATTTGTTTAATATGCGCTTTGAATGACATATCCTGATCAAAAATAACTCCAAGATTTCTCACAGTATTACTAGAGATCAGGGAAATGCCATCCAGAGTAACGATCTGATTAGACACCATGCTTCTAAGATTTGTGGGGCCAAGTACAATAACTTCAGTTTTATCTGAGTTGAAAAGCAGGAAATTAGAGGTCATCCATGTCTTTATGTCTGTAAGACAATCCTGCAGTTTAGCTAATTGGTGTGTATCCTCTGGCTTCATGGATAGATAAAGCTGGGTATCATCTGCGTAACAATGAAAATTTAAGCAATACCGTCTAATAATACTGCCCAAGGGAAGCATGTATAAAGTGAATAAAATTGGTCCTAGCACAGAACCTTGTGGAACTCCATAATTAACTTTAGTCTGTGAAGAAGATTCCCATTGTTGACTCATTTAAACTAACATATTCATCCTGCTGTAACCAGGTTTCTGTTAGGCAGAATAAATCAATACGTTGATCAATTATTATATCATTTACCAACAGGGACTTAGAAGAGAGAGACCTAATGTTTAGTAGACCACATTTAACTGTTTTAGTCTGTGGTGCAATTGAAGGTGCTATATTATTTTTTCTTTTTGAATTTTTATGCTTAAATAGATTTTTGCTGGTTATTGGTGGTCTGGGAGCAGGCACCGTCTCTACGGGGATGGGGTAATGAGGGGATGGCAGGGGGAGAGAAGCTGCAGAGAGGTGTGTAAGACCACAGCTCTGCCTCCTGGTCCCAACGCTGGACAGTCCAGTTTGGAGGATCCAAGAAAATTGGCCAGATTTCTAGAAATGAGAGCTGCTCCCTCTAAAGTGGGATGGATGCCGTCTCTCCTAACAAGACCAGGTTTCCCCCAGAAGCTTTGCCAAGTATCAATGAAGCCCACCTCATTTTTTGGACACCCTCAGACAGCCAGCAATTCAAGGAGAACATGCGGCTAAACATGTCACTCCCAGTCCGATTGGGGAGGGGCCCAGAGAAAACAACAGAGTCCGACATTGTTTTTGCAAAGTTACACAACGATTCAATGTTAATTTTAGTGACCTCCGATTGGCGTAACCGAGTGTCATTACTGCCGACGTGAATTACAATCTTACCAAATTTACGCTTAGCCTTAGCCAGCAATTCAATGTCCTTCGATGTCGCCTGCTCTGGCCCCCGGAAGACAATTGACAATGGTTGCTGGTGTCGCTAACTTCACATTTCTCAAAACGAGTCGCCAATAACCAGAGTTTGATCCTCGGCGAGTGTATCGTCGAGTGGGGAAAAACGTGTTAGAGATGTGAACGGGTTGACGGTGTACACGGGGCTTCTGTTTAGGGCTACGCTTCCTCCTCACAGTCACCCAGTCAGCCTGCTTAGTATGATATCATCAGCATATAAATTGATTGTGGTCAGACACTGTGGAGTTGATACCCTTGATGTTACATTCTGACGTATTGCAGCCGCAAGTGGTTCAATTAATATTGCGAAAAAGCAGTGGTGAGAGTGGGCAGCCTTGTCTAGTCCCTCTATGCAAATGAAACTTTAGAGGTAATCTCATTAGTTGTGACTGTGGCCTTTGAGTTATATAGAGTTGTGATCCAATGAATAATGATTCTCCAAAGCCAAATTTATGAAGGACTCAATAATTATCTAAGATAATGTTTTTGTTAGGGGATTAGCTTTTCAGATAAGTTTTAAAAACCATCAGCGGACCAATTATCTTCCGATAAAATTTAGTTCCGATAACTTTCCATCCACTAACATTTTTTTGCTGGTAAAGTGAGCAACATTTAACAGTCAAAAACATTTGTAAACCCTAAAATCAAACATTTTAAACCCTGTCGTGTAGATCAGTGGTTTGTGGCAGGCTGCCTGTCGCTCACTCATGACGTCATCATTAAGTGCAAGATGTGATTGGCCGGTTGACGCAGGGAGCATTGTGGGTAGTGTAGTTTAGGTTCACTTTGGACATTCCACTGTTGCTGTCTGCTCGACACAATCAAAACAGACTAATTTAACATTATTTTATTTGATTTCTTTGTAGCTGACGGGATAATTTAATCACCAAGTGAAGCAGCAGGACCTTCGTGGCCGGGACAACGGTGGGGATCGAACCCACGCGGCTCGCACAAAAGACCGTTCCTCTACCAGGTCAGCCGAAGGGGAACTCCCCCGTTAGCCAAGCTAGCGGGAACGTCTTTTCAATTGGGACCCGGGACTTTCATCCCGCTACACATTGGTGGGAGAGAGGAGCTCTCATGGCACAGCTGTGTTAGAGGGACTTTTCTTCACTGTTTTAGACAATCAGGATGCTTGATGTGGAATATTTTATTCATGTTTCCCACTGAAGCTAACAGGTAAGAATTTATATTTATTATGTGTCTTTTACTCTGCCAGTCAATGCATTAATGGACGTTTTTTCGGTTGTTTAAGCCGCAGGGTTCAAAGTTTGTAAGTTTTAGTTTGTAAATGACAGTGTATCTAATACCAAGAAAAACTGTGACTTCTAATACTGTGTTTAGTTGCTTTTGAAAGATGACAGTGACAGTAGATTCAGTTTTTAGATGGTACCACACCAGTCTACATGCTCTTGTGGTTTTTAGCCAGAGAGGTCTGGGATCATGCACCGGTCCTGTGCACCACCAGCCCTCTTACACACGTTTATGTTCGTCTTGCTGATCCAGGTAAATCTCATGATTCTGCTGAGTCGGCTTATTCGTCCGGTGTGGGTGTGCAGGAAGACCTCTGTCCAGTTTTGCAGATATCACGGCGCCCCCCCACGCCATGCGCTGGGGGGTGTGGCCTATCTGTGTTGTTTCACAGCAGGAACCTGGTTGGGTTTCTCTACTTTTTTCACTGACCATTAATGCTAACAACAGCTTACTGTTCTAAAGTGAGTCCTTCCAGCTGCTCCCTTGTATTTCACTCGGGGTCACCACAGTGACCTTCTCAACACTCTCTCCTCACTCATCAGCACATCTTACTCTTCTAAAGTGCAGAATTGATGTGCTTGCCTTTTTGTATTTTTACAGTAAAGCATGCGTTTGTTTTGTGTGTGTGTTTTTTATATGATTGATGAAGAAACAATGCTTTGTATAAAGATGTAAATAAAGTTGAGCTTTATCACATCCGACCCCCAAAGAATAAATGAAGAAAATCAAATGCATCATAAAACTGGAAGGTCTTTGCAGCCTCAGCTCGAGAACTAATGCAGTGCATTTGTCTTTCAGTTCTGCCTGATAGGGACTCGTCCTTTTTAAGTGTGTCCACAAATCCCTCATTTTCAGACTAACCTGAACCTTATATCATTTGGTGGTTCCAGCAGACAGTCAGCGCTGGTTGGGATGTTCAATCTTTTGCCTCTTATGTCCCTTTGGTACTGTTTGCAAGAAAGCAATCGTGGTTATTTGTTTCTGTTGCTCCAGAGGTTCTAATAACCATAAAAATGTTATACAAGCTGACAATGGATTTATTTCTGTAACCTTCCCAGACTTCAGATGGATCTCAGGGTCTCCAGGGGGACGGCGGCTGAATTCTGGTGTCACCGGCTGTGATTCATGGTCATAACAGACGTCACAGGGAGTCTGTGAACGAGCCCGTACATATTCATTCCGTCCCTTGATCCTCGACCCCGAGAGTGACGTCCTTCTGTCACTGCCAGTGCTCTGGAGCTGACTATAATGTCAGTGCCACAAATCTGCAGAAAGCGGATGTGAGTCACAGAGACCATTTAGTCCCGAGTGACATGAAGCTGGAATAATAAACAACTATCCAGTATAATTCATAATTTGGTAGAAGTGGTGTTGGTAAATCAGTGTAACTGTTCTGAGCTGCTTCTTTTCCATCTGTTCACCAAACTGATTCATTCATTTTACTTTGTTCAGGATGAAATTTGATTATTTATGTTCTGCTGGTGAGAAAGTTGCCACAGTGGCTGCTCCTTCCTGAAGGAATGAGATACGTTATGGACCTACAACTGGTTCTGTTTGTCTTATTCCTTTCATGGTAATTATGACTTCCTGCTCTTGGATCTGTTCATTTAGTTCATCTGTGAAAGCTGAGCTTCATAGCAGAGAAGGACTTTCTTTCACCAAACAGATCACATCTAGGCTTCATCTCAGATGTACCTTCTGGCAAATTGTAGCTGAACTTTCAGGTCTTCTTTTTAATAAATTCCTCCTCTGTACCACTTCATCATGAAGCTGAAGAACCATGGATACAAAATGCAAAACATGCACGTGTTTCTCCAGTCACAGCCACAGAAGCCTGTAATGTTGTCTGGGTGTCTTGGTGGCTTTCTTCACTCTTCTCCTTATTGCACAGTCACTCAGTTTTTGAGAACTGTCAGATTTACCATAGAGTGCCATAGTGTTTGATTTTCTTCATAACTGATGTAAATAAGTTCAAGACATCCCACAGTTGACAGTCAGAGCACAAACCAAGTGTGAAGTCAAATGGAAGTGTCTGTAGACCTCAGAAACAGGATTGTCTGGAGGCACAAATCTGGGGAAGGGAACAGAAACATTTCTGCTGCTTTGAAGGTCCCGATGAGCACAGTGGGCGCCATCATCTGTAAATGCGAGAACTTCAGATCCACCAAAACTCTACCTAAACTGGCCGCCCCATCTAAACTGAGCAATCTGGGGAGAAGGACCTTCGTTAGGGAGGTGACCAAGAACCCGACGGTCACTCTGTCAGAGCTCCAACATCCCTCTGTGGAGAGCCGGAACCTTCCAGAAGGACAACCATCTCTGCAGCAATCCACCAATCAGGCCTGTATGGTAGAGTGACCAGACGGAAGCCACTCCTTAGTAAAAGGCACATGGCAGCCCACCTGGAGTTTGACAAAAGGCACCTGAAGGACACTCAGACCAGGAGAAACAAAATTCTCTGGTCTGATGAGACAAAGATTGAACTCTTTGGTGTTATGTTTGGAGGAAACCAGGCACCATCCCTACAGTGAAGCATGGTGGTGGCAGCATCATGCTGTGGGGATGTTTTTCTGCAGCAGGAACTGGGAGACTAGTCAGGATTGAGGGAAAGATGAATGCAGCAATGTACAGAGACATCCTGGATGAAAACCTGCTCCAGAGTGCTTCTTGACCTCAGACTGGAACGACGGTTCATCTTTCAGCAGGACAATGACCCTAAGCACACCAGCCAAGATATCAGAGGAGTGGCTTCAGGACAACTCTGTGAATGTCCTTGAGTGGCCCAGTCAGAGCCCAGACCTGAATCTGACTGAACA
This sequence comes from Thalassophryne amazonica, assembly GCF_902500255.1. NCBI lineage: Eukaryota > Metazoa > Chordata > Actinopteri > Batrachoidiformes > Batrachoididae > Thalassophryne > Thalassophryne amazonica. The sequence goes on along the minus strand of NC_047109.1, from coordinate 118,150,945 downwards.
TCTCTGGAGAGATCTGAAAATGTCTGTGCACAGACGCTCCCATCCAACCTGATGGAGCTTGAGAGGTGCTGCAAAGAGGAATGGACCAAACTGCTGGATCTTAGTGCTGTGTTTGATACTGTGGATCATCATATTTTACTGATAGGCTGGAGAATCATTTTGGGATTACTGGAACTGCCCTTGCATGGTTGACGTCATACCTGTCCACTCGTTCTTACTGTGTGTTGTGCAATGATACTTCCTTTGATCTTAGGGACATGAAGTTTGGGGTTCCGCAGGGATCCATTTAGGCCCCCTGCTTTTTTTCCCTTTATGTAGCACCCCTTGGGAATATACTGCAGCGTTTTTGGGATTCCCTTTCATTGCTATGCTGATGACACCCATTGTACATGCTGATACAGTAACTGCTGGTAATCTCATTCACATAAGATCTTTGGAAGATTGCCTTGCATCAGTGAGAAGTGGATATCTAGTAGCTTCCTACTTTTAAATTCTGATAAGACAGAAGTTCTGGTTCTTGGTCCAGCGAGGTATCAGCATCAATTTGATCAGCTAGCGCTTAGGTTAGGTTCGTGTGTTATACATCACAGGGACAAAGCGAGGAACCTTGGGGTCATTTTTGATCCTATGCTGTCTTTTGACCTCCACATTAGAGACATTACGAGGACTGCTTTCTACCATTTGCAAAATATAGCAATGATTTGTCCCATCCTGTCTATGGTTGATGTTGAGACTTTGATTCATGCATTTCTCTCTTCTAGATTGGACTATTGTAATGCTCTAGTTTCTGGTTTACTGCAGTCCAGGATTAGGGGTCTTCAACTGGTTCAAAATGCTGCTGCCAGATGTTTGACACAAAACAGCAAGTTTGACCACATTAAGCCCGTTTTGGCTTCCCTGCACTGGCTTCTAGTCGCTGCTAGATCGGTTTTTAAGGTACTGTTAGTAGTTTATAAAATGTTTATGGACTTGCACCTCCATATCTGGCTGACCTGGTAAGGCCCTATGTACCAGCTTGGGCCCTGCAATCCCAGGGTGAATAAAAAGTCTGCCAGTCACAGAGCTTTCTCTTACCGTGCCCCAGCTCTGTGGAACGATCTTCCGGCACACATACGGCAGTCGGATACTGTGGAGACGTTTAAAGACTCATTTCCTTTATTTTTTATCATTTTGTTTTATTATTAGTGTTATGATGTGTTTTTATTCTTGTATTCTTTTATTGTTTTGTCTTTTTATTATTTTAAAAAAAATTTTAATTCAGTTTTTTCTGTTTTTATTATGTTGTGTGAAGCACCTTGAGACGATCTCATCGTAAATTGGCACTATATAAATGAATAAATTTGATTTGAACTGTCCAAAGATAGCTGCACCAAGCTTGTGGCATCATACTCAAGAAGACTTGAGGCTGGAATTGCTGCCAAAGGTGCATCAACAAAGTATTGAACAAAGGCTGTGAATACTTATGGACATGTGATTTTTAATTAATTTGCAAAATATTCCCCAAAACATGTGGTCATTATGGGGTGTTGTGAGTAAAATTTTGAGGGGGACAGGGGCAAACTAATTTCATCCATTTTGGAATAAGGATGTAACATTAAAAAAATGTGTAAAAAGTGAAGAGCTGTGAATACTTTCTGGATGCACCGTACTTAATTACATAATAAATAATGAGTCTTATCCCGGAAAACAGCTGAGTTATTATATAACATGAGTCGACTTTTCTTGACATCACTGGAGGTAAATGGCACTGTGTGCCAGGGGGCGTGACCTATCTGTGCTGCCTGAGTGACACTGTGATTATGACTGGCCTGGGGTCAATATTTTACATGGCATAAATGGAAATGACAACAGAGACCAAATGAACAGATGTGTAATTACGCTGCCCTGCCCTTTGAAGCTGTATCGCCCGGAGCTGCTGAGGGTCACACCAGGACACGCCATACACAAGCACGGGTACAGAATGGCACATGCCAAGGTCTCCTAGTCGTGTGCATCAAATATTTTCATGGAAGTAAGAGTTCACCATCAGAAACAGTCACAGCTCAGCCTCAGACTGCTTCCAGAGTGAAACGTTCCACCTCCGAGTCTCAGGGTTCAGCTCGTGACCAGTAGAAATGAAGACATGATCCTGCTGTAACCGTATGTGCCTCCTGCAGTATTTAATTCTTAAAACATATGGTCAGAGCTCCAAAACATTCATTAAAAACACACACACACAGAGTGTGTGTAACGTGCTGCAGTCACCGGAGACGCGTGATGAAAGGGGACGACCTGTAAAAGACGGGACTTAATCTGATCGCGTCACATGTGCTGTGTAATCTGGCTGATGTTGAGTCTGCTGGGATTTCTGCTTAAAGGTGAAACTACAGCAGTACTCGTGAGAGGGCGCACACCTCTGCCAGGGGAAGCTCAGACCTTCAAACGGAATTTTATTAAAAAATCTGGGAGCAAAGTGATCTGTAAATAGTTTGCGTTTCTTCATCTGATGCAGATGCCCAAGGTGCTTTACAGTGATGCCTCACATTCACCCATTTCACGCACTAAGTCAGCGTGCTGCCGCGCAGGCAGCTCCACTGCACATCAGGAGCAACTTCTGGATGAAGGATCTTGCTTGTTTGCCTGCAGGTTCAGTGAAGTGGTGATTGTAAATAGACTGTATGAGTGTACAAGTGAATGGGTTTGCCTTCCTACGTGTGTGTGTGTGTGTGTGTGTGTGTGTGTGTGTGTGTGTGTGTGTGTGTGTGTGTGTGTGTGTGTGTGTGTGTGTGTGTGTGTGTGGCCTGCAGTGGACTGTCTGGACCTCTCCTGGGTGTCCTGTGCTGCTCATCCAATGCTGGGACGGGCTTTGAACAGGCCAACATGCAGCAGGAGATGAACACTTTCAAAATGTGCTGGATGAAAACAATGAATAGTAAATTTAATAAACTTCACTCTAATTTGGTACATTTCTACGCAAAAAGTGATTTTCAATCTTGAAATTTTCAAGTGGCCAATTGATCAGCTGTACTCAGTAACATCATGAGGCTCACCGTGACACCAAATTTACCAACACTGATTTTCCGTTCTCTACTGCATGAAGAGGGGATCAGCCACAGCAGCAGCAGGTCCTCGGGGTCTGCAGAGGATGGACCTCTGCTGTGCTGGACATGCTGAGCTGTAGAAGGTTCACAGAGTCATCACCATGATGGGATTTGAATATTCTGCAGAAAATGTAGACGAGTGTGTTTTCATAAATCTGACGACAGCAGTGAAAAATCACTGATTCCAAATTTTATGGTTTCACTCCTGAATCAGTCGTCTCACACGTTAATCATGTCAACAGCGTTTCACCGCCGCCTCCAGCAGCTCCAGAGGGAAACATCATCATACAAATACAATCTCAGCTCCACTTTCCCACGATGCCGCGGCCTTTCCTGGATCCTACCTGCGCCTCTCAATCAGAGCCCACCCACCCCACACTGGAACCCTGTGCTAATCAATTAAAGGAAACTTGGAGACATTTGTGTTTCCTGGTGAGAGGCAGACCCACAAATCTGTGGGAAAACATTTCATGTCAGGAAAAGGGTGATAAAACTAAATCATACGCAGACGGGAAAGACGGCGAATATTAGCAAGCGGGATTTTTCTTTGCCATCCTTAATGAAGAGAGAATTTTGGGGTATTAGGTTTAAGCGACTGTGCACTGTTAGTGGGAAACGAGTCAATGCCACCAAAAAGTCCAACTATTAATCTGTGTGTGTGTGTGTGTGTGTGTGTGTGTGTGTATTATCAACCAAAAAGACTTACTGCTCCAGTTCTGCCAAGTGCAACAGGAGAAGAATCACAGAATGAGATTCTTTTCCACACTAACGTCTTCCAACTTTGTGTTGTCTCTTTTTTCTGTAGTCGAACATAAACAGCCGTTGGCCCGATAAGAGACAGAAGCGCTGTGTTAATAACGCAGCTGTATTTAGCGACGTGTCAAATAGGGGACGTGAAGATGAGAAACAGCCTTCGGTGGACGTTAACCGCGGCGAGTGTGTGAACAAACACTCAACATGAAAACAAACACAAAGACATGGAAAAGCTGAAGGCTGGAACAGACAGCAGAGCCGAAAACAGAAAACTGCCAGACTCCTGCTCATGAGACATAAACGTGAAGGTCGATGGAGGAGCTTAATGACTGAGAAGAGTCTACGTGAGACAATAACGGCAGCCACCTGGAGATGACATGTTCACCACAAACCTCTGGCAGTGAGTCCAAGCTGAGATACGAGGCTTCTAACTCGGCCAGTGGGGATTCCCTTTGGCTGACCTGGTACTGATCTCGTGACTGTGGTGGGATTCGAGTTCCACATATCTCGCTCATAGATACACCAACAACTGCAACATCCTGCTGAGTGCACCACCTGTAACAAGAGAAGACTTCTGTGGCCTCTAGTGGGTTTGATCTTCAGACTCGGAAGACAAACTGCACTTTGCTTCATGTCTCTCCACCAGATTGTGTCTTTGTCCTGAGGTCACAGGTGTCTTTAATCTGCCACATCCTGCTAAAACCAATTAGAACGGAGAGAACACCTCTGTGGCCTCAGGCGGGTTTGAACCTCAGACTTCTCACTCACAGTGTCAGAGCTCTTCGAGGTCAGCCGAATGGGATCCCCTCTAGTCCAGCTGGCAGGAACATGTACAAGTTTGGAGTGCACCTTGCTACATTCAGATGTCTGAGTCCAGGAAGCCACTGAAATCCTGGATTATTGTCTTGAACCAGGAATTCTTGTGTGCTGCAACCAAGAGACCAAAGACAATTCCATGTTGAAAAAAGTTAAGTTTTTTTTTATTTTCTGAAACATTTTCTAACATAGTTATTCTTTCAGGAACCAGAACCTGCTGGTGTTTCTGTTTGCATGATTTTATGTCTGTCAGTCATTCCTGCTTAGACGACAGTCTGAAAGACTTTAAATGGACTGCATTCATATAGCTCTTTTCCATCTGTATCAGACGCTCAAAGCACTTTACAATAATGCCTCAGATTCACCCCCAGTGTGAGGGTGCTGCCATACAAGGTGCCCACTACACACCGGGAGCAACTAGGGATTAAGGACCTTGTCTAAGTCAGGCTGGGATTTGAACTCAGGATCTCACACACACACACACACGCAGGACTTCGTCACAGCTTTGTTAAGAGGCTTCCCTTCCAGTTAGTCCACCGGGTCTTCAGTCTTTATGACATGGGGGAGGAGATGCTGTCTTCTAAAACAGAAAACATATTTCAGGACAAAAAGAAAAGGGACGAGGTTTTTCCACAGTGTAATTAAGATTAAGAAATGAGTGCAGAGATAATCCACAGAGAGACGCAAGGACCAGGTTCAGGCTGAGGTACTGCATGGGGTTGAGACATGGGCAGTGAAGGGAGTGCAGGAGAAGACGCTGTGTCAGAAATAAGAACGCAGAGTTGATGGACTGAACTCGAAGAACAACAAACAGGGAAAATATCTAAAAGATTACAGAGCGGGAAGACAGTAGAGGCAGTTTGGAAGAATTTATCAGATCATGAAGCAGATTCCAGGACCATCTTACAGGAGTTTTATAATGTCTGTCATTACGTATGCTCTTGTGTTTCGTTTGGTCTCGATATATGAATGTAAGCAAGATATCTCAAAAACACCTAATCTGATTTTGACTAAACTCAGATACACAGAGTCTACAGGTGACAAAGTGATTTGATTTTGTAGAAAAGGACTACTGGTGCAACACAGAAGCAAAAAAGTTTAAGGGGCCACAAACATTGAAGAGATTGTTTCAATGTAAAAGTTCCATCTTCCTCAGAGTCTTTGAAAGACCTGGATGGTACGGCCTTACATACTAATCAGGGGCAGGTGTCATCGTGCGCAAAGGGGGGATAACCACCCATTAATCAAGGCACTGCAATCCATTAATAATTAGAAACACACCATCCCAAATGAATAAAAACAAGCATAAAATATATCAGTACCCCAAAGAAAACTATAATTATTAAAGAAGTTAAAGTTAATTCCTCATTTAAACCAAAGGGTTCCAAAGTACCTAATGTATAAATCCAAAATGCTTCCCTACACAGAAGTTTTTTAAATGATGTCACCTCCTCTGGGTGGGGTTGTAATTTTCTCAATCCCCCCAAAACTTTAAAGATGCTGTTGTGTGGGCCGCTGAAGAGGAGGTACTGCTGGCCCACCACCACCAGATGGCGCCCTGCTTGGAGTGCGGGCTCCAAGCACGAGAGGGTGCCGGAGCCGCTGGGAGTGACAGCTGTCACTTATCAGCACCAGCTGTCACTCGTCACCATCACTTCAAAGGCCGGACTGCAACTCCACCTCCTCGCCGAGAAATCAGCTACCGAACAAGGTAACCTTCTCTGCGGTGATTATTATTGTAACTTAACAGTGGTCTGTGTGCAGCCATGTTCCTGCTAAGTCTATTAAAGTCTGGATTGGCGGACAGTGAGAGGATGACAGTCTTCGTCTCTCACTCCATCCAGGAAGGAGACCAACAGGAGCTGCACGGGTGACATTGTATCTGGAGGTGGAGGTTCTCCCTCCCGGAGGAACTACTCAGGGAACAATTACTGGTGTGTCTTCACACACCCACCATTAACTGTTTCTGTTTCTGCCAGCAGTACCTGGTCTGACAGCTGGAGACGGTGGCCACCTGGGACCCAGGACTTGGCGGCTCCGGTGTTCTTCAGATCCGTTGGCAGTGGAAGCCGTGTGGGATCCGGCTCTTCTCTGGACAGACGTCTTCTATCCTCGAGCCTGCCCACACGTCACCTTGTGTATGATTGACTGTACTCCTCAACTGCAATTGTCTGTATTCCGTTGTGCAATTCACAACATTAAATTGTTACTTTTTGGCTCATCCATTGTCCGTTCATTACCGCCCCCTGTTGTGGGTCTGTGTCACTACACCTTCCCAACAGATGCTGGAGAGCCATGATTGGCCCTGTTTGTACACCCTCACCATGGCATAGGTAAAATTCTGGGACAGGATTGGTGTTTTATTTTCAGCTGTCCATAGTTTGAGTTGATGTTTTGTTTGGCCTGTATAGGCCGGCCCACAGGGACACTTTAAAAGATATACTACATGTGTAGTGTTATAATTGATAAAAGAAGAAATGGAGTATTGCTTACCAGTGCAGGGGTGAGAGAAGCATTTGCATTGGTGGAATTAGAACATTGTGCACAATTACCACTTCTAAAAAAAAAACTTTTCAGTGGACTGGAGACAGGAGTGGTCATGTCTGAATGAACCAGTCGATCACAAATGTACAGGCACGCCTGAATATGAACTTAGGCGGCTCAGCACCGAGGTCTTTAAGTGCCGGATCACTTTTAAGGACATGCCAGTATCTGTAAATAATGTCTTTTATTCTTCCTGCCAGTGGATTATAGCAAGTGTTTAAAAAAAACAGTTTAGATGTTGAAGTTTTAGATTTTTTTTCTTAAGTAATGAGGCACGAACAGTGTTTAAAACCCTGTTCCCATGCTGTGATGTCAGTTTTATCATAACCACGTTGTTGTGCTAGATGACCTGTTTTTGACATAAAATCAGTAGTAATACTACAGTTTCTTCTAGCTCACAAAAACTGGCCCACTGGTATATTATGAACTAGATGAGGCGGATGGTTACTGACTGCTCTCGAAAAAGTGTTTTCTACTAACAGGTTTGCAGTAAATGGTAGATTGTAAAAAATGATTTCCATCCTTATAAATCATGAGCTCTAAAAAGTCATTGGAGTAAAAGTTATGATTCATAGTAAAGAAAAGCTAATCTGTAGTGGAATTTACATAATTCAAAAACTGATGCAACTCATCGAGTGTGCCCTTTCAGATTAAGAGGACATCATCAATATACCTATGCCACAGTGATATGTTAGAGTGAAAAGGGTTATTTTCAATATTGAAGACATGTTTCACTTCCGATACATCACCAAACAAGCATACAAGCTCCCCATTTCAGTCCCCTGTAGATGTGAATAAAATTTGCCAGAGTATTTGAAAAATTATTGGATAAAATAATCTCAGCCAGATTTATAACAAATTCTGATGACAGTAACACATCAGTGGGACATTTAGCAACATAGAAGGACATAGCTTCTAAGCCTACGTGGTGAGGTATACATGTATACAGACTTTGCACATCCAAAGACACAAGGATATCATCACTTGCACAATTCCAATTATTAGTTTGATTTAGAACATCAGTTGTATCCCCAAGATACGATGGTAAACTTTGAACAATTTTCCAAGGAAAAAAGTCAACAAATTGTGAGAGGCTCGGTAAGACTCCCTATCCCAGAGACAAAAGGCAGTGAAGGAGGATCATCCAATCGTTTATGAATTTTAGGTCAACCATACAATACTGGGCAAACAAGGGTGGTCACTTAAAAGAAAAGCCTTTTCTATAATCCAGATTTTCTTATGAGATGAATCAATAAATTCATAGATCATACTGTTGATGCTAGAAGTGGGATTAGAAAGTAAAAGTTGATAGTGTTTTTCATCATTTAGCAGTTTGAAAATACCACATTCATAGTTCTCTAATCCCTTAACTACAACGGCACCCCGTTGTTGACGGGGTGAATGATGATATCCCGTCTGGATTCCAAAGATTGCAACATGTCCAATTCACACTTTGTCATATTTTATATTTACATGGGCATAGAACAGACAGTTTGGCCAAATCCTGCTCAACTAACTGGCTAAAAGTCACTATAGCGGATTTAAATTTGAAGAAGGCAGGAACCTTGATTTCTTTTTAAAAGGGGTCACTTCTCTTTAAAAAAAATCACAGATGTTAGAGTCAAGATTAGTGGCAGTATTATTAGGCAAAACATTTAAAATTTAAAAGAATCCACTTTCAGAGAAAAAATGTTTTGTCCCATCTGCCATTGTGCTCCATTGACCATGCAATTTTGATTCCATACATTTTGTAACATTGAACGGCACCACCACCACATGTGAACTTCCCTGTGGCTCACGATGTGCAACTCAGTGACACAAACATCAGCAGGGAACTGAGAAAAATGTCACCAGCAGTGTCCAGAAACAGCCATGAGTATTATTAACGACAGTTTCCTCATCAGTGCCCCCACAGGGGCAGTTAAACAGTCTGATTGTAAAAGGTCAGTGATTACGTCTTAAATCATCCTCATCCACCACGATTAAGAGAACAAACATGCTATGAAGGCTTTAATTACAAACAACCACAATATTCATAATTAAAGCTACAATTCATTATTCATGGTGACAGCGTGACGAACATGTGCGCTGGCTGGTGGCATACCGCAGCATCTATCATGGTGTAAAAAACGTGTCCAGCAAGAATGAACATGTTCTGAGCCGTCATTTTGGCGATGGAGGGAGGAACACAAGACTTCAAGGAAAAAGCAATAGTTAGCGGTTAGCTTTTGATAGCATCACTGACCAATCCAAGTATTGAGTTGATGTAATTGTACACTTTTGAACAATGACATCATCCGTGAGCCGGCACAACCAGATGGAGCAAAAACATGGAAAACACACAAAAAAATCCTGCTCAACCATCAGATGTACGAACCACTAAAGCCGAAAAAGAAGAGATAACCTGTTATCTCCATTGAAACCTATGTCCTACAACATAAATATTTGGAGGTAATATTACAGTAGACTGCTGATGAATGCACTTTGGAATGTAGCTTTTCTGTAATTTAAAAAAATCTTTTGGGGACGACAAATAGCTGTTGCACTTGCTAAGACACGGCAGCTAGCCTTCACGTTGTGTTAGCAGCTCTGCTGTTTTAATTATTGTTGTGGATGTTCACAAAATGTAAAATGTTCTTTTATTGACTTCATCTTCAAAAGTATGAACACAGGATCTTTGCGATAATTATCTTGTATGTGTTTTGTTAATGTAATCTTGAACTTAGCTGTAGAAGAGTTAGCAAAATGATGTGTAGCATGTAGTGCTGGTGTTAGCTTCAGCGGTGAATCAGCGGTTTTACGGTAAAACTCACTTTAACCCACCGTGTGTGTGTGTGTGTGTGTGTGTGTGTGTGTGTGTGTGTGTGTGTGTGTGTGTGTGTGTGTGAGTGAGAGTCTCTCATGTTAACTTAAACGTTTGTCTGACTGGAATCCCCACCTGACTGGAAAATCACTAAGGGCCCTTGGGCAAGGCCTTTAATCCCCTATTGCTCCCGGTGTGTAGTGAGCGCCTTGTATGGCAGCACCCTGACATCGGGGTGAATGTGACGCATAATTGTAAAGTGCTTTGAGCGTCTGATTCACATGGAAAAGCGCGATATAAATGCAGTCCATTTATGTCTGCCGTCTCATTGAAAACGTTTGGTGACGGGTTGGCAGCCATTGTTTCCTCCATTGTTCTCTCTGGTGACTCCAAAGCCACACGGATCTAAATATGTATTTCTGTCGAGCTAATTAGAGATTGTAGGTTGGGCGGGTGCTGAACCCAGAGACGAGGACAAGGATGAGGACAGCTAATATACCCAACAAAAACAAAGCTTCCAAAGGGAAAATTCTAAACAATTGGAAAGAAAGAACTAAATTACAAATAGACATGAATAAAAGGTGGATTGCTGTGTGTGTGTGTGTGTGTGTGTGTGTGTGTGTGTGTGTGTGTGTGTGTGTGTGTGTGTGTGTTAATCACTGACAAATGCTGTTAGTTAACAGTGTCTGTACATATATTATAGGTAATAGGTAAATAATATAGGGATGGTTTTAAAAAAGAAAAGTTCACTTTTTTCTTGTTAACAACCACAGTCCTAATTAAAATAGTGTTCATACTCAAGCCTGCAAGTTTTCATTTCCCCTTTATTACTGCCAAAATCTATTTTTCCACAAATTACAGAAAATAAATTATGACAAATATGGGGTGTGCATTCAAAAAGTATGCAACCTTTGGCTGCAAAAAATACAATGACTCACCTGGGGGTCTGAAATCCTAATCCCCTTCAAATTAGTCTCCTTCGGACTGCAACCACTTGTCCCTGCGGTTCTGCCATTGTTGGAAGTCCTCATTTGGAATGGTGTCCAGCTGGGTCACCGCATTCCGGATGATGTCTTCTCACAACTCAAATCAAGTCCCCCTTTAGTGTCGTTTTGGGGGACAGCCAAAAATCAGAGGGAGCCATGTCAGGAGAGTAGGGAGCCTGACAAATCACAGGAGTGTTGTGGTTGTTCAAAAAGCCTGAATCAGCTGAGCAGAATGGGCGGGTGAGTTGTCATGATGGAACTTTTAGACATAGTTGCTTCTGGTTGACCATTAGCAGCTTCAGCACGATGTGCACCCATTTTTGAAGCGGTTATACAACTCTTTAATTTGTGTTATTCTCATGGCATCGTCAATAAAACCCTATTGAATCTTGCAAATGGTTTCCGTTTGGGTATCACCTTTGACCTTTGCTCAAGTCGTTCTGTCATGTTATAGCAAATGTGAATCCGATGGGTGCTCAGTACATGTGTTCACTCAAAGACTGACTGCTAGTGACTGATGCGCTCTGCAGGCAGGAAGAAATTTGTACATGTACAAGAATGTTTCTAACACATCCAAACCAAACGACAGCTCATACAGTGGTTTGCAAAAGTACGAGGTCTGTTAGAAAAGTATCCGACCTTATTATTTTTTTCAAAAACCAAGTGGATTTGAATCACGTGTGATTACATCAGACATGCTTGAACCCTCGTGGGCATGCGAGAGTTTTTTCATGCCTGTCGGTTACGTCATTCGCCTGTGGGCCGTCTTTGAGTGAGGAGTCGCCCACCCTCTCGTCGTTTTTTTCATTGTTTAGGAATGGCTCAGAGACTGCTGCTTTGTTTGATCAAAATTTTTTCAAAAGCTGTAAGGCACAACTGAGTGGACACCATTCGATAAATTTAGCTGGTTTTCGGTAAAAATTTTAACAGCTGATGAGAGATTTTGGTCTGGTAGTGTCGCTTTAAGGACGGCCCACGGCGCCTGACAGCGATCTGCGCTTCAAGGCGGCAGCATCGCGCCGTTTCAAGTTGAAAACTTCTACATTTCAGGCTCTGTTGACCCAGTAAGTCGTCAGAGAACTTTCAGAAGAAGTCGGCATGAGGAGTTTATTCGGACATTCCATTGTTAACGGACATTTTGTAATGAAAGAACGTGCGGGCAGAGTCGCATATTGGGCTGGACCCGACCGCGGGGGGTCGTGACAGGAAAAACACCTCCATTGGAAACCTTAACGGACAAGTTGGAACATGCCCAAGCTGTTAAACAATTTCTCAGTTACTCACTTGTTGAAAGCCATCAAAAGCTGCCTGAATTTTACAAATGGTTTTCAACACGGAGGTTTTTTTCCTGTCGTGGCGCACACAGATTCGGCGAATCGTCACGGAAACGACTCGGCGAATTTGCGCACACGTCTTTCATTACAAAATGTCCTTAAACAGTGGAATGTCCGCATAAAGTCCTCATGCCGGCCTCTTCTGAATCTTCTCTGTTCTCTCACGACGTCCTGGGTGAATTAAGCCTTAAATTAGGATGTTTTCAGGTCGAAACAGGCCGACGACGTCCCGCTCCGTAGGAAGTCCTTACACTGACAGAAACACCCCATAATCTCTCATCAGCCGTTAAACTTTTCACCGAAAACCAGCTTAATTTCTCGAATAGTGTCCACTCGGATATTCCTCACAGGTCCACAAAAAATGTTGATAAAGCAACGCGCGCCGTCTCGAGCAGCGTGTGAAACAAAGGAATTCAGCCGAGAGGGCGGGACCACATCTCACTCAAGGCCTGCCCACAGGGAAATGATGTCACCGACACGCATGAAAAAACTCACGCATGCGCACGAGGGTTCAAGCATGATTGGTGGAATCGCATGTCATTCAAATCCATATAGTTAAAAAAAAAATAAGTGTCGATTTCTTATCTAATACACCTCGTATTCAGCACCTTGGTGTTTCACACAATACATTAACATGTTGAATAACATACAAACTATTGCAGTAACTAACCAAAATTTGCAAAAATAATGCATTTAATACTGTAATTAATTCAATTCTACTTTAAAGTGCAGCAGAGAACATGAATATATCAATAACACATCAACACACCTGTAATGCAGCAAGTCGGCAGGTACGTCACACAAACACAGACAACAGCACAACCAAACGGTCTCTCTGCAGCGAGCGAAACAATAATGAGGCAAAATCTCTGATTCTGACAAAGTTTTCTGACAGTTTTTTATCAAACAAAACCAGCTCTTAAGTCACATGCAGACTCACAATAAACTCATGCTGCATTTTTATGCAACAACAAATGTTTGCTACTTTAGGAACAGCTAGAACATGCTGTCTTGGCCTAATTTTTTATTTCATTTACTTTGCTGCAGATTGAATAAGACGTTAATAAAGTAAAACAAAAAATCGGACAGAGGTTTCTTCTCAGACTGAGCAGGTTTGATAGAAACAAACATTCAAATAAATAAAACACTCGGCTTAGTGTACGTCTTCAGGCATCGCTGTGCCACTTGTGAAGATGACAGAGGGTTTCTGTAGCACCTGTGATGGCTGCCTCACTCACTCCCATTCATTTCTTCCAAAATTAAGTTTTAAATGAAGAACTTCTTGCACATCAATCAAAGGTCAGGAGATGGCTCAGATGGTTTGTTGGTGAAGATGCTGTCACTCTGCGCTGAGCTCATCGCCCGGAAAGGTCGGTTAGCCTTGTGCTGTTTTTCAACATTTTCAAGAGCTCGGTCAGATTCTTGCTGGAGGCCCGGTGCCGGCTCATTGTACGCAAGAATACAGTTTTCACCATGCATATACAGAAAATTACCCCAAAATGTCAAGATTAGAGGACAGTGTCTTCAGAGTCCACTCAGAGCTTCAATGAGTTGCGTCAGTTGTGCCTCGGGGACCGGCTAATATATACAACCCCTGGCAAAAATTATGGAATCACCGGCCTCGGAGGATGTTCATTCAGTTGTTTAATTTTGTAGAAAAAAAGCAGATCACAGACATGACACAAAACTAAAGTCATTTCAAATGGAAACTTTCTGGCTTTAAGAAACACTATAAGAAATCAGGAAAAAAAATTGTGGCAGTCAGTAACGGTTACTTTTTTAGACCAAGCAGAGGGAAAAAAAATATGGAATCACTCAATTCTGAGGAAAAAATTATGGAATCATGAAAAACAAAAGAACGCTCCAACACATCACTAGTATTTTGTTGCACCACCTCTGGCTTTTATAACAGCTTGCAGTCTCTGAAGCATGGACTTAATGAGTGACAAACAGTACTCTTCATCAATCTGGCTCTAACTTTCTCTGATTGCTGTTGCCAGATCAGTTTTGCAGGTTGGAGCCTTGTCATGGACCATTTTCTTCAACTTCCACCAAAGATTTTCAATTGGATTGAGATCCGGACTATTTGCAGGCCATGACATTGACCCTGTGTGTCTTTTTGCAAGGAATGTTTTCACAGTTTTTGCTCTATGGCAAGATGCATTATCATCTTGAAAAATGATTTCATCATCCCCCAAACATCCTTTCAATTGATGGGATAAGAAAAGTGTCCAAAATATCAACGTAAACTTGTGCATTTATTGATGATGTAATGACAGCCATCTCCCCAGTGCCTTTACCTGACATGCAGCCCCATATCATCAATGACTGTGGAAATTTACGTGTTCTCTTCAGGCAGTCATCTTTATAAATCTCATTGGAACGGCACCAAACAAAAGTTCCAGCATCATCACCTTGCCCAGTGCAGATTCGAGATTCATCACTGAATATGACTTTCATCCAGTCATCCATAGTCCATGATTGCTTTTCCTTAGCCCATTGTAACCTTGTTTTTTTCTGTTTAGGTGTTAATGATGGCTTTCCATTTCCTTTAGGCCATTTCTTACAATTCAGTCACAGACGTTGACTCCAGTTTCCTCCCATTCGTTCCTCATTTGTTTTGTTGTGCATTTTCGATTTTTGAGACATACTGCTTTAAGTTTTCTGTCTTGACGCTTTGATGTCTTCCTTGGCCTACCAGTATGTTTGCCTTTAACAACCTTCCCATGTTGTTTGTATTTGGTCCAGAGTTTAGACACAGCTGACTGTGAACAACCAACATCTTTTGCAACATTGCGTGATGATTTACCCTCTTTTAAGAGTTTGATAATCCTCTCCTTTGTTTCAATTGACATCTCTCATGTTGGAGCCATGATTCATGTCAGTCCACTTGGTGTAACAGCTCTCCAAGGTGTGATCACTCCTTTTTAGATGCAGACTAACGAGCAGATCTGATCTGATGCAGGTGTTAGTTTTGGGGATGAAAATTTACAGGGTGATTCCATAATTATTCCTCAGAATTGAGTGATTCCATATTTTTTTTTCCCTCTGCTTGGTCTAACAAAGTAACGGTTACTGACTGTCACAATTTTTTTTTCCTGATTTTTTTTATAGTGTTCTTAAAGCAGAAAGTTGCCATTTGAAATGACTTTAGTTTTGTGTCATGTCTGTGATCTGCTTTTTTTCTACAAAATTAAACACCTGAATGAACATCCTCTGATTCATCTTCTACCGCTTAGTCCAATTAAGGGTTCGCGGGGGGTCTGGAGCCATCCCAGCAGTCATAGGGCGCAAGGCGGGGTACACCCAGGACAGGACACCAGTCTGTCGCAGGCCACAAACAGACAAACACCCACACACACCCACACACACACTACGGACAAAAGATTCCAATCCAACTAACCCGCATGTCTTTGGATGTGGGAGGAAACCGGAGCACCCGGAGGAAACCCACGCAAACACGGGGAGAACATGCAAACTCCACACAGAAAGGCCATGGGAATTGAACCCATGACCTTCTCACTGTGAGGCAACAGTGCTAACCACTAAGCCACTATGCTGCCCGTTCATATATATATATATATATCAATCAATCAATCAATCATTTTTTTTTTTTATAGCGCCAAATCACAACAAACAGTTGCCCCAAGGCGCTTTATATTGTAAGGCAAGGCCATACAATAATTATGTAAAACCCCAACGGTTCAAAACGACCCCCTGTGAGCAAGCACTTGGCTACAGTGGGAAGGAAAAACTCCCTTTTAACAGGAAGAAACCTCCAGCAGAACCAGGCTCAGGGAGGGGCAGTCTTCTGCTGGGACTGGTTGGGGCTGAGGGAGAGAACCAGGAAAAAGACATGCTGTGGAGGGGAGCAGAGATCGATCACTAATGATTAAATGCAGAGTGGTGCATTACAGAGCAAAAAAGAGAAAGAAACAGTGCATCATGGGAACCCCCCAGCAGTCTAAGTCTATAGCAGCATAACTAAGGGATGGTTCAGGGTCACCTGATCCAGCCCTACCTATAAGCTTTAGCAAAAAGGCAAGTTTTAAGCCTAATCTTAAAAGTAGAGAGGGTTTGTCTGTCTCCCTGATCTGAATTGGGAGCTGGTTCCACAGGAGAGGAGCCTGAAAAGCTGAAGGCTCTGCCTCCCATTCTACTCTTACACACCCTAGGAACTACAAGTAAGCCTGCAGTATGAGCGCGAAGCGCTCTATTGGGGTGATATGGTACTACGATGGTCCCTAAGATAAGATGGGACCTGATT
The DNA here is from genome assembly GCF_902500255.1 of Thalassophryne amazonica. NCBI lineage: Eukaryota > Metazoa > Chordata > Actinopteri > Batrachoidiformes > Batrachoididae > Thalassophryne > Thalassophryne amazonica. The sequence continues at coordinate 118,134,362 of NC_047109.1, read as the reverse complement.
ATTCAAAACCTTATAAGTAAGAAGAAGAATTTTAAATTCTATTCTAGAATTAACAGGAAGCAATGAAGAGAGGCCAATATGGGTGAGATATGCTCTCTCCTTCTAGTCCCCGTCAGTACTCTAGCTGCAGCATTTTGAATTAACTGAAGGCTTTTTAGGGAACTTTTTAGGACAACCTGATAATAATGAATTACAATAGTTCAGCCTAGAGGAAATAAATGCGATGAATTAGTTTTTCAAGCATCACTCTGAGACAAGACCTTTCTGATTTTAGAGATATGCGTAAATGCAAAAAAGCAGTCCTACATATTTGTTTAATACGCGCTTTGAATGAATATCCTGATTCAAAATGACTCCCAGATTTCTAACAGTATTACTAGAGGTCAGGGTATGCCACTCCACAGTAAGGATATGTCTAGACACCCTGTTTCTAAGATTGTGGGGCCAAGTCCAATAACTCAGTTTTATCTGAGTTTAAAAGCAGGAAATTAGAGGTCATCCATGTCTTTATGTCTGTAAGACAATCCTGCAGTTTAGCTAAATTGGTGTGTATCCTCTGGCTTCAATGGATAGATAAAGCTGGGTATCATCTGCGTAACAATGAAAATTTAAAGCAGTGCCCGTCTAATAATACTGCTAAGGGAAGCATGTATAAAGTGAATAAAATTGGTCCTAGCACAGAACCTGTGGAACTCCATAATTACTAGTTAGTCTGTGAAGAAGATTCCCCATTTACATGAACAAATTGTAATCTATTAGATCAAATATGATTCAAACCACGCCAGCGCATGCCTTTAATACCTATGACCTGCTCTAATCTCTGTAATAAAATTTTATGGTCAACAGTATCAAAGCAGCACTGAGGTCTAACAGAACAAGCACAGAGATGAGTCCCACTGTCCGAGGCCATAAGAAGATCATTTGTAACCTTCACTAATGCTGTTTCTGTACTATGATGAATTCTAAAACCTGACTGAAACTCTTCAAATAGACCATTCCTCTGCAGATGATCAGTTAGCTGTTTTACAACTACCCTTTCAAGAATTTTTGAGAGAAAGGAAGGTTGGAGATTGGCCTATAATTAGCTAAGATAGCTGGGTCAAGTGATGGCTTTTTAAGTAATGGTTTAATTACTGCCACCTTAAAAGCTGTGGTACATAACCAACTAACAAAGATAGATTGATCATATTTAAGATCGAAGCATTAAATAATGGTAGGGCTTCCTGGAGCAGCCTGGTAGGAATGGGGTCTAATAAACATGTTGATGGTTTGGATGAAGTAACTAATGAAAATAACTCAGACAGAACAATCGGAGAGAAAGAGTCTAACCAAATACCGGCATCACTGAAAGCAGCCAAAGATAACGATACGTCTTACCATATATATATACACTCAACAAAAATATAAACGCAACACTTTTGGTTTTGCTCCCATTTTGTATGAGATGAACTCAAAGATCTAAAACTTTTTCCACATACACAATATCACCATTTCCCTCAAATATTGTTCACAAATCAGTCTAAATCTGTGATAGTGAGCACTTCTCCTTTGCTGAGATAATCCATCCCACCTCACCAGGTGTGCCATATCAAGATGCTGATTAGACACCATGATTAGTGCACAGGGGTGCCTTAGACTGCCCCACAATAAAAGGCCACTCTGAAAGGTGCAGTTTATCACACAGCACAATGCCACAGATGTCGCAAAATTTGAGGGAGCGTGCAATTGGCATGTGACAGCTGGAATATCAACCAGAGCTGTTGCTAGTGTATTGAATGTTCCTTTCTCTACCATAAGCGTCTCCAAAGGCGTTTCAGAGAATCTGGCCAGTACATCCAACCACCCTCACAACCGCAGACCACGTGTAAACCACACCAGCCCAGGGACCTCCACATCCAGCATGTTCACCTCCAGATCGTCTGAGACCAGCCACCTCGGACAGCTGCTGAAACAATCACGGTTTTGCATAACCAAAGAATTTCCTGCACAAACTGTCAGAAACCGTCTCAGGGAAGCTCATCTGCATGATCGTCGCCCTCATCGGAGTCTCGACTGACTCCAGGTCGTCGTCGTAATCGACTGAGTGGGCAACTGCTCATTCGCGGGCGTTTGGCACGTTGGAGAGGTGTTCTTCTTCATGGATGAATCCCGGTTCACACTGTCCAAGGCAGATGGCAGACAGCGTGTGTGGGCGTCGTGTGGGTGAGCGGTTTTCTGATGTCAGTGTTGTGGATCGAGTGGCCCCATGGTGGCGGTGGGGTTATGGTATGGGCAGGCGTCTGTTAGGACGAAGAAGAACACAGGTGCATTTTTATTGATGGCATTTTGAATGCACAGAGATACCGTGACGAGATCCTGAGGCCCATTGTTGTGCCAACATCCAAGAACATCACCTCATGTTGCAGCAGGATAATGCACGGCCCCATGCTGCAAGGATCTGTACACAATTCTTGGAAGTCCCAGTCTTGCATGGGCCGGCATACTCACCGGACATGTCACCCATTGAGCATGTCTGGGATGCTCTGGACCGGCGTATACGACAGCGTGTACCAGTTCCTGCCAATATCCAGCAACTTCGCACAGCCATTGAACAGTGGACCAACATTCCACAGGCCACAATTGACAACCTGATCAACTCTATGCGAAGGAGATGTGTTGCACTGCATGAGGCAAATGGTGGTCACACCAGATACTGACTGGTATCCCCCCCCCCAATAAAACAAAACTGCACCTTTCAGAGTGGCCTTTTATTGTGGGCAGTCTAAGGCACACCCTGTGCACTAATAATGGTGTCTAATCAGCATCTTGGTATGGTACACCTGTGAGGTGGGATGGCTTATCTCAGCAAAGGAGAAGGCTCACTATCACAGATTTAGACTGGTTTGTGAACAATATTTGAGGGAAATGGTGATAATTGTGTAGTGGAAAAAGTTTTAGATCTTTGAGTTCATTCATACAAATGGGAGCAAAACCAAAAGTGTTGCGTTTATATTTTTGTTGAGTGTCTATATATATATATATATATATATGGTGAACATCTCTGGTGTGCTGAGATGTTGGTCATTGCGAGGTCATCACAGCACAGACTCATATGACCTTTCACCTCTAGTTCCCGGAGTCGACAGCAGTTTTTTTGACTCGACTTATAGGAAAATGAAACCTTCTCCTCTTTGTACATTCAGCCCCTTTCTGCTGACCTCAAATAACTCCTCTCTTCACTCCCTGCAAAACTGCGCTCCTTGAGATCCTCAGCACCACCGACCGGCACATTCTGTGAACCAAAAGTGGATTAAGTGCTCTGTGTCTACAAGTGTGAAAAATGAGAACGCTTCGAGGCTTGAAGAATGGAAGTCATGCCCCAACCCCGACCAGCGCGTTTCAAACTGTGCAAATATGAGACCAGCGCAAATTAAAGGCATAACAGCAAACCGGATTTATGAGTTTGATACAAAAGGCCACCAAAGAGTCATGTTATTTAAATGAAGTAGTGTAAAAAGGGTTTGGCAAAGCTGAGATATGGTTACCGAGACCACAACATGATAACAATCAATGCATCCGCAGCACCCACAAACAGGCAACATGCACATGAGTGCACGTACACATCCTGCACCACCTGCAGTATTTAAATAGGAAATCATCTGATTGGGGTGCACATTCCTGAGCAGTCCAGCAGGTGGCAGACAGGTCAGTAGTACTTTACCTTAGTGCCACCTATAAAGTTATTGTATTGCTTATGAATCAGAACAGTGTGATCCTGGTTGATGACTTGTGTGTTAGGATGTGATGTCTAAGCTTTGGTCGCTAATTTGGTGTTATCCCCAGCCACACGTTCTATCTATTCTTCCAGTTTTACTTTCCCTATTTCTTGTAGATTTTGACCTGTAACCTGCCCATGCCCTGGACATCCAGTTTCTCCTTGGGCTGCTAGTTTACCCTTGTTAGCTGGACACTCATCTGGGTGGCACCACCTCACCACAAAATGTCATCAAAATTCAATAACTATATTTTACACCCGCACACAGTCATGAACAGGGGAGATCATGCTTTCAGCATCTGTCCTTAGGGATGTGAACCAGCCCTCTGCTGGGGCATAACTGCAACTGTCTGGTGTCTTGTCCAGGGGTGGTCGTAGGGACTGACACCGCCCACTGGCTCAGGATCGGTTGGACTTCGCTTCCTGCTCTCTAAATACAATCCAATCCTTTCACAACGTTTTGTACAAATTAATCTCTGTTAACAAGCTGACCTGTGATTTTGGGACTGTCCTCTGACTCTACATCCCAGCATGTCCTCCTCTTCATCTAATTCCTGGCTCTGGTCAGGTGGGTGGGATACTGTAAATCCCTAATGTATGTTTCTCAGGGGGAATTGTGTCAAACACATCTCTCACCACTAAGTGTGAAGGTGGAGCGGTTCTAGTCATTTTAGCGGTTATTCTGAGAACCCACATCCAAACGTTTCTGAATCAGAGGTCACCAACTCTGCTCATGGAGCATCACCTGCCCTGCATGTTTTCCCACCTCTCCTTGCTTCACCCCACTGCTAATTAGCTCGCTCTGCTCACCAATGAAATGCCAGGAAACACCAAGCTTGACAAATCAGGAAAACAGGGTTGGGGCCTCTGTTCTTGACCACAGGTGACCACTGGAATGGCAAGGAAGCAGTACTGGGAACTTCCTCTTCTGGTTCAGCGCCCGCTGATATCACAGCTGATTCCTACCCTCGTCCTGTTTGGCGATGTCACGCTCTCTGTTATCATCACTCACGAACACAACCCCAAGGTGCTTCAACGTGTCACGCCCACCCTGCTGCGCCCAGTCCACTCAGATTAGAGGTGCCGATTCTCCTCCCGATTGCTTCATACTTGGCTGCAGAGCGGTCGAACGAGCGGGAGGTCACATACAGAACATCTGCAAAAGTGGTGATGCAATGCTGAGGGCACTGTACCAGCGGGGTCCCCAACCTTCTGCTGTGCAGCATGAAAAATCACAAACAGAAGACACATTGCTGACAGTGTCCAACACCTGCCACTAAGTTGACTTTCTGCCAAGGACATGGACAAATTTAAAACCACCTTGGTTTTTCTGCTTTTTCCTGCACACACCACAAAGCGTGCCAACCTCCATCACGAACGATGGCGTTTTGAGTTTCTTAATGTTGAAGTGAGTCCTCCTCGGCAGCATTAACTGTCCGGATGCTAAACCACCATAAAAATCAAAGTCATGCTTTAAATCCAGTTCACCTCCAGGATGTTTTCCCCCAGACAGGAATGCTGCGGGGGGCTTTGTTTGCTCTAAATATATACAGCTTGGATATACGAGTGAAATGAAAACAGTGTTTTGCAAAGAGCAATATGAGCGGATTACACGTGTCCTCTTCAGCTTGAGCACGTCCACATATGGACATCAAAGTGCTGGATGGAGATGAAGAGCAGCTGATCGTTTGATTGAGAACATCCTCTGTCTTCTACCTACAGTCAACTCACCGCCGGGCAGCTGCTGTACAGAGCCACACACACATGAGCATGCACACACGTGCACCCGTACACAGTACCTGGCAGCTCATCACACACAGAAATAAACATGCTGTCTGTCCGTTCAGCTGTGAATTATGGCAACAATATGTACACACAGCTAACCTAAACGTTAGTTTCAATAACAGCTAATCCACTCACTGCAAAGTTAGCCACAATAATACTAAAATGATAACAGCTAAACCATTCAGCCGACACTACTGCTAACCGCTAGCTTTTAGGACTTTGAAGAGATGTCAATTTTGGGGACATCCCACTACTACAAACAGGCTGATAGGCAAAACACACCTCACGACCGCCATATTCAACAGCGCGGTGTGGCGTTCAGCAGCAGATTTTTAGTGACACTGAAACAGACGCAAGAACGCAGCGGTTGGGATCAATGAACAGGACAGCAATGTCAAGACTGGGAACCAAGTGATGGAGTGAGTGTTGGTATTACAGTTTTTTGCCAACTGCTTACACCCAAAAAGAAAATGCTTAGAATAAAACTTCTAATCCAACATTTTTTGTCACAATAGCTAAAACACAAAGTGACAATACCTTAAACACATTTTCTGCTTTGCACTTTGCTTGCAATTCTTCAACACAGTTGTTGCAGAACATTACACACAGTATCCCACATTAGACACTGAACTCAAAGATAAAATACCGTGTTATCAAAACACTTTTAATAAAAATGCAAAACACATCTGGCAATTGGAAATACTTATGGACACCCTAGAAAACACTCACACAGAAAACTCACCACCACAAATAGAGCTCAGGTAAGACATTTAGTCAAATCTGCAATCATGGAGGTGATAAGACCCAGAGAAAGAGGAACAAAAAGACAAAGACAGATATGTTGACAAGGACAAAGACAAGGAAGAGCAAGAAGGAGAAATGTTTCAAATGAAATTTGACCAACTTTGGTGGACCATGTGATCAACCACAGCCTCACACTGAGGGAAGCTGTACTCTAAAAAAAAAATGAACTGTTGTCTCAACAAGAAAAACTGATGTAACAATTTGCCTTGGGGTGTTTTTAAGTTACTGTATTTCACCTTAGTTGTTTCATAATGCCACATCTCTTGTTAAGTTGAAATAACTTTAGTTAAGTTACAGTAAAATAACCTAAGAACATTTATGCAAATTGTTACATCACCTTTTCTCACTGAGACAGCAGTTCATTTTTTAGAGTGTGGACAAAGAGTCCACCCAAACCTCAGCCACCACACAGTGGACAGTACTGCCAAGTGCAGTATCATTCTCATGTTACTGTACCATGGACGTAAACTACAGTACTGTAAACTCATTTTCATTGTTTTGAATTGGAACTGTACAGTACTCTGTCTTTCTTTAGGTATTTCTTTGTCAATAAAAAAAAAACAGGGAAATAACACTTTTGTTGCTAAATACTATAACTTTCAGCTCTTGTTTGAGAAAAGTAAATAAAAATATATTGACTTTAGTGTTTTGTGTAAAACACATCAGAGTGTTGCTGTTGATTTGAAAGTGTTTCCAAATGGTGCACGTGTGTATCATTTTGTTGCTAGAATGACATTTTTATTAGAGATTGTTAGGTTGTGATTGTAGGGTTTCATTTTGAGCTGTGAGTTTTTATAAGTGTTGTGTCTTATCTTGCTTGTGTGTAGAGTTTTGACACAGCTCGCCAAATTTGGCATAATGTGTGTAAGCAATCGGCAAAAACTGTAATCAGCGCGTCTAAGGTACGTTTTCTGTCACAAACGTCCCGTCACGTCATTTATTTAGAAACATGAGCAACATCACGGACACAGCCAAACACACGCTCCAAATAAAACAACCAAAAGAATATTAACAGGCACCTGGTGGCTTCCAGCCTTTTGTCATTTCTGCTCACGTTGGGCTGAATAAAGCTTAAAATTCAATGGTTACAATGTCACAAACCCAATCTAGATTGGTCTCAGGGAAAAGTAGAGTCGTGGGGACCAGCATGTAATAATTCCTGTTTGACCAAGCCTGTAGTCTCATCTAGTGTAAACAGGTCAGATCGAGAAGGGGTCCCAATCTGCTACCATAATCTGGCTGAAGTTTTCAGCAAAGCTAAGGCTAAGTCATTACGTCTACATCATGAGTACGATTGTGCTATTGACCTTCTCCCAGGGGCCGTCCCCTCCCCCAGGGAAGCTGTTTTCTCTGTCAGTGCCTGAATGAGTGGCTATGAACACATACATTCAGGAGTCGTTAGCGGCTGGTTTGATTCATCCCTCATCTTCGCCCGCAGGAGCGGGTTTTTTTGTTGTTGAGAAAAAAGACAAATCCCTCTGCCCCTGCATAGATGACCAAGGTCTCAATGATGTCACGATTAAAAATAGGTACCCTCTGCCACTAATCTCCTCCGCCTTCGAGCTCTTAGACAGGGCCAAGATTTTTACAAAGCTGGATCTACATAATGCGTATCACTTGGTAAGGATTCGCCCCGGCAATGAGTGGAAGACTGCTTTTAATACCCTGACCGGCCACTATGAATACCTTGTAATGCCATTCAGTCTCACAAATGCGCCAGCTGTATTCCAGAATTTAGTGAATGACATCTTAAGGGAGTATCTTAACAAGTGCGCCTTTGTTTACCTGGATGACATACTCATTTTCTCGACAGATATAGAGACCCACACCCAGCAGGTCCGTGCCGCGCTTGAAACATTACTATGTAACAACCTCTAGGTGAAAGCAGAGAAATGTGAATTTCATCGACCCACGGTAGCCTTTTTGGGTTTTATTATTTCGGAGGGAGAGATCCGCATGGATCCGGCAAAGATTGCTGCAGTCCGGGACTGGGTGGTTCCCAGTTGCGAGAGGGATGTCCAGAGGTTCCTCGGTTTTGCTAACTTTTACCATAAGTTCATCTGCAACATTAGCTCCATTGTGGTGCCCTTACATGATGTCACCTCCTCACTCCGGACCTTTGTTTGGATCTCTAAGTGTGAGGATGCTTTATGGAACCTAAAGCATCATTTCACTATGGCCCCCGTGCTGCTCCTTCCTGATCCTGCCCAACAATTCGTGGTCGAAGTAGATGCATCTGACACTGCTATCAGGGCCGTGCTCTCCCAGATCAAGGCCAGTGACAATAAACTACATCTATGTGCTTACCTGTCTAAAAAAAACTCTCGGCTGCCGAACGTAACTATAGCATCGGAGGCCATGAGCTGCTAGCGGTCAGAGTGGCCTTGGAGGAGTGGTGCCATTGCTTGGAGGGGGAACAAATGGCATTCCTTGTCTGGACAGATCATAAGAATCTAGAGTACATCTGCACGGCTAAGCAGCTTAATGTATGCCAGGCCCGGTGGGCGATATTTTTTAGCCATTTCAAATTTGTTCTCTCATATCGTCCTGGGTCAAAGAATGGGAAACCCAACGCGCTGTCCTGCCAAGGGGATTCTTCTGATGTGGTCACCAGTCCTGAAACAATCCTTCCAGATACCTGTTTTGTATCAGCTCTAACCTCAGACATTGAATCTAAGATAAGATCAGTAGGGGTAATACGCCTAGTCCTCCGGGGGCCCGTGGAGGTGGGCAAATTATTAATTCCTGCAACACTAAGGGGTGAAGTAATTCGTGGGGTCACGACAGCGTTTCCTGTCATCATGGTATCAAGAGAACTATGTTTGTGCTTAAACAAAGATTCTGGTGGCCGCAAATGTTGGCGATGTACCGAATTGTCAATGCGTGTTCTTGTGCTATGCACAGAACATCCACATGTCCCCCTGCAGGTGCTCTGGTACCTTACCCATTCAGTCAGCCATGGTCACACATTCAGAGATTTTTATAACGGGGTTGCCACCCTCGATGGACTATACTGTAATTATGACTGTTATTGATAGAATGTCTAAGATGATTCATTTTGTTCTTTGCCTAAGTTACCCTCTGCTAAGGATACCGTCATTGCTTTACTTACCCATGTCTTTAGGCTTACACAGTCTGCCAATATTGTGTCTGACCGGGGTCCGCAATTCGTCTCGCATTTCTGGAGGGAGTTCGCCGTCTCCTCGGGGTCTTACCTCTGGATATCATCCCCAAGCAAATGGACAGACTGAACGCCTCATTCACGAATTAGAGAAGGGACTCCAGATTCTTCACAACTACTGTGGATTGAACTAGCCCATAACAGTCTCCTCACTTCCGCATCTGGTTTCTCCCCCATTTTATGTTGTATTTGGTCATCAACCATCTCTGTTTGTCCCCTGTAGATCTACAATCACCTTGTTCCTTCTGCCTTGGACTCGTTATGCGGTGTCGACGAGCCTGGGAGCGGGCCCAGAGACCTTTCTTGAAGACATCTGACAGCTACAGGAAGGCGGCTGATTGCAGGAGGACCTCGGCACCGTCCTACATTCCAGGACACTGGTCTGGCTGTCTATGCGTCACCTGTCACTACGTGGGTTCCCAAAAAGATGGCTCCCACGTTCGTTGCCCCGTTCCACATTGCTAAAATCATTAATCCTATTTCTGTCCGTCTCCTCCTTCCAAGATCCATGAAGATACATCCCACGTTCCATGTTAAGCATCTGAAACCTGCTGAGTCCTTTGTGCCCGCCTTCCAGTCCCCAACTGTCTGCCAGGCGGAGGGGTCACGACGTCCAATATCTGGTGGACTGGGAGGGCTACGTCCCTGAGGAGCAGTCCCTCCCGATTCATTTTGGACCCCGGTCTCATCCGTGCATTCCATGCTTCTCACCCTTCTGCTCCTGGGCAGTTGGGGGTCGGCACTTGAGTCAGAATCTACATTTCTGTTGGTATGTGTCCTGTTTTATTCTTATTTTGTTTGCTGTGTGATCTATCTGTTTGCTTGTTGTATTCTTCTGCTTGGGTTTTCTCTGTCCTGCTCTATCTTGTCTCTCTCTTGGTGGTGGGCGTTTCTTTCTGTCTGGCCACACCCTGGTTCTGGGAGCATCTCCACACACCTGTCCTTGATTTGCAGTTAATCATCTGGGTGCTTCATAAGCCTCACAATTTGCCTTTGTCCCTCGCCAGATCGATGTGCCTTCCTTCCAGCTCTGTTCTTGTGTTCTTGCCTTACTACCTATGCTTCATCTTGTTTTTCGACCACCTGCCTGTGTACCGCAACCATGCCTAAGCCTGATGTTTTTTGTACTGTTGCGCATCTTTGACTGCCTGCTTGTGTACCGATCTCTGCTTACGTCTCAAGTAAACGCCTTAAAACTACAGAGCTGTGTTTCCGCATCCTGCATTTGTGTCCAGCCTGTTTTGCCAATCAAACCTGATCAAACATTTATTCAAAACACACAGCAAACTTAATAAACAACTATTTTGACACTTTATAAAGGTAGTTTGGGATCTTGTACAATAGAATGTACAAAAATAAAGGTTCTAAAATAAAGCAAGCAACCCAGTCCAGTCGAAGATTCAAGCTTCTCTACTATGTTCTAAAATAAACACAAATGCACATTTTGAACAATATATACAAAATGGTCTATGCGTTTTGTTTGTCTTTATGCCACATCTCAAAACAATTTCTGTCTGCGATTACACAAAGGCTTACAACACAAACTTTTTATTTCCATGGAGTTTGGCTCCCTCTTTGAATGTGTTCCTGCACTGTAAACAGCCTTTCTTCACAGTTTGAGGCCCTGTTAACACCCCTGCCCCCCCTTTCATTCAAATGCATAAACGGCACTTTACGAGTGAGATCGAGAGAGGCTTATTCAACAATATTTCCTGGCCAAGTAGTGCATCATTTGTCTCAGTGACACTCTTGGTCGACCATGTGAGGTTGTATGAGACCCTCTTACGCTGATCTCCTTCATTCATATGCGCAACGCTGCGCTTTTATGCATGGAGCAGCAGCAGAGAGCTATTCAGACAGCATTTACATGCCAAAGAGTAAACACACTGCTTCTACAAATGATGTTTGGTCTACCATGTGAGACGGCTCTGCCCAACGTTGGATATGGAAAACTATGTGTCGGTGAACCAATTCCGATTGGGACACTCACATTGCGCACGTCATCACACAGCTTCTATGAGGAGTACAAAGATGGTGGACGGTGGCTCAAAGTCCGCGGATTTAACTTTTCAGCAAAAAAGTAAGGTTTCGTATCTCATATCATTAAAAAGTTATTTAGAATTAGTAAAAACTTGTACTCAGCCATCGTATACGACACGCGTTGGCCCCAGAGGGTTAACGTCACTTCTGAAGTTTTATAAAGTGAAAATATCAGCCATATGTTTTCGTTTTAAAGTATTGCAGTAATTTTGAAGCGTTTAGTGTCAACATGCTGTGTCCAGGTGCATTATAGGTAATCATCAGTACAGTCACAACAGGAGAAATGCATTTGAGATGCTCTGATCAGGCTCCACATGGAGAACAGCTTTAAACTCTTTGTATATTGTGACTAAACTCTTGTGAATATATTCTCTAGGTTTATAGATGTTGTTATTGTGTTTGTTTTATGTAAAAATGCCAGAAGAAGCTTTGGTTGCTTCTCCATTATTTTCAATTGGAATCTGAGTTGCATCGCTTCCCATTTGCTCTACGGTCTCTACTGCCATCTACTGGCCAGTAGTGTTCATGGCAGTGTTTGCCCTAAGTATTGAGATATCCCATAAGGCAAATGTTCATTTACAATTGTTGTTTAAACCGCAGCAACTCTCTGGCGCACAAAAAAAGTACACAAAGGATTATAGGTTAGGGTCCGAGTGACTGGGTGCCAGTAGATGGCAGTGTTCTATGCATTTTAAACCCGGTTATATCAGATGGTTGTCTAACCTGACTTTTGGCTTTTGCAAATGGCTTTTTTACATAAGTAATAAATGGCATATCTTACAAAAGCACATTTATATGTAATACCAATACGTCACGTCACATTAACGTGTGGTTTTTACATAGACTGAATGAGTCAACCAGTCAGTGTTAGTGGAGGGCTCATTTACCCATAATCCCTTTGGCATCTATCTGTGTTTGTTACAAAACTTCCAAATTAGTGCATTATTTCAAATGAAAAGATGTGTTATATTTATCTTTGGAAAAATAACAGAATTGACGTTTAATGGAGTTATTCTATCTGGATTCATTTGATTATTTTAATATCTAAACCATAAGTCAAAACGGCTTATTTTCCAAGACCTCTGCCTCACTGCTGCATGGCTGTATTCTGTTGAGGGATAATGGCTTGCATATTTGTTGTGTGTAGCTGAGCTGAGCTTAGCTCCTCTCAACTGCTTCACTGCAGCAAGATATGTAGTAACAGGAGCTTCCAGCAGTGGGCAGGGTGCACAAAGACAGAAGTGCTAACTCACTTTGGGTCTGTGGTAGGGTTGCCACCTGTGTCTGACAAAAAATCCTGGACATTTTGACCATCGGATCGACCTTTTTGTTTGTAAGCAACGGCGCCCTTCGCACATCTAACTCAAGACAAAAATCGCCCTTCTACGCTGAAATTGTATTGCTCTAATTAGTAAAAATGACACGTTTGCTGTTGTGTGGGCCGCCAGAAGAGGAGGTACTGCTGGCCCACCACCAGAGGGCGCCCTGCCTGAAGTGCGGGCTTCAGGCACGAGAGGGCGCTGCCGCCCCACAGAGCGGCCGGGGTGACAGCTGTCACTCATCGGTTATGACAGCTGTCACCAATCATCTGCTCCTCACCCCTAATAAAAGCAGGACGACACCTCCACCACGTCGCCGAGATATCGTTCTACCAAGGAGGTAACGTTCTCAGCCTGAGTGTTACTAACATTGTTTCAGTGAATACGCTGTTGCAGCTGTTTTCCTGAAGAACCGGCGTATGCCGCGACTGCTTCGCTCGCATCCCGCCAGATAAGTGATTGACAGTAGCTGCACGAGTGTGGATGAGAGGTGGAGGTGGAATAACCACCATTACTTGTTACGGGTGTACACACACCCACACCTGACTGTTTTTGCTCTTCGCCAGCAGTACCAGATCCAACACGCGGAGACGGTGGCCACCTGGGGACTCGGAACTTGGCGGCTCCAGTATTCTCCTGGTTCGGTGGCGGAGGAATCGTGTGGTTCCGGTTCTTCTCCAGACGGACGTCTCCTATCGTCGAGCCTGCCCACACGACACCTTGATTGATTGATTCTGTATTTGTTCTATAATCTGCTGTGTGTAGTTGTGGCATTCACAACAGTAAAGTGTTCATATTTGACTTCTTCTATTGTCCGTTCATTTGCGCCCCCTGTTGTGGGTCTGTGTCACTACACTTTCACAACATTTGCTAGTTATTTGTTTAGTTAATTGCTTTACATAATAGCAGGTCTTTATTATTTTGGTTTATTTCCAACAGGTTTTAGTTGTGAACACCTGGGGGCAGTAGTGGGCACAGGTAAAAGGAGAATAAATAATTAAGTTCTGTTCTAACCCTAACCCTTGCTTATGTGGATAAAAAAACAAATAATGTAATTTTCACCGTCTGTAAGAATACTTGAATGTAGCAATGTAAGGTGTAGTGTCAACAGCTTACCTGATTGCTTAGAGTGTGGTGTGTGCTTTGCTTGTGCCTCTGCTGCTTGCTGCTCTTGGCATAAACAAACACGTAGGAGGACATGTAACTGATATAACTGGGCACATACATGTACATACAGGAGTAGGCAGATAGATGATTTGGATTTCATTTAATTCACCAAAACCTTACCTTCTTCTTTGTCTTTCGGGCTGTTCCCGTTAGGGGCGCCACAGCAGATCAATCGTTTCCATCTCACCCTGTCCTCTGGTATCTTCCTCTGTCACACCACCACCTGCATGTCCTCTCTCAGCACATCCATGAACCTCCTCTTTGGTCTCCCTCTTCTCCTCCTGCCTGGTGGCTCCATCCTCAGCATCCTTCTCCCTATATACCCTGGGTCCCTCCTCTGCACATGTCCAAACTATCTCAATCTCGCCTCTCTGACTTTGTCTCCAACCGTCCCACCTGAGCTGTCCCTCTGATATGTTCATTCCTAATCTTGTCCATTCTTGTCACTCCCAAAGAGAATCTCACATCTTCAGCTCTGCCACCCTCCAGCTCTGCCTCCTGTCTTTTTGTTAGTGCCACCGTCTCTAAACCATACAACATAGCTGGTCTCACTACTGTTTTGTAAACTTTCTTCTCACTCTTGCTGATATTCTTCGGTCACACATCCCTCCTGCCACCTTTCTCCACCCACTCCACCCTGCCTGCAACTCTCTTCTTCACCTCTCTACCACACTCTCCATTACTTGAACAGTTGACCCCAAATATTTAAACTCATCTACTTTCACCACTTCTACTCCTGTAACTGCACTATTCCACTGGGCTCCTCTCATTCACACACATATACTCAGTCTTGCTTCTACTGACTTTCATTCCCCTTCTCTCCAAAGCATATCTCCACCTCTGTAGACTAGACTCAACCTGCTCTCTACTCTCACTACAGATCACAATGTCATCTGCAAACATCATAGTCCATGGGGACTCCTGTCTGATCTCATCCATCAACCTGTCCATCACCATTGCAAACAAGAAAGGACTCAGAGCTC
Organism: Thalassophryne amazonica; assembly: GCF_902500255.1. Taxonomy (NCBI): domain Eukaryota; kingdom Metazoa; phylum Chordata; class Actinopteri; order Batrachoidiformes; family Batrachoididae; genus Thalassophryne; species Thalassophryne amazonica. The sequence goes on along the minus strand of NC_047109.1, from coordinate 118,119,329 downwards.
ACAATATGCCTTTTCCTTTGCTTTTGCCACTTCTCTTTTCACCTTACGCCACATCTCCTTGTACTCCTGTCTACTTTCTTCATCTCTCCGACTATCCCAAAACTTTTTCGCCAACCTCTTTCTCCTTATGCTTTCCTGGACCTCTTCATTCCACCACCAAGTCTCCTTGTCTTCCTTCCACTGTCAAGATGTCATACCCAGTACTGCCCTAGCTGTCTCCCTCACCACATCTGCAGTACTTTTCCAGTTGTCCAAAACTGCTTCCCCTCCAACCAGTGCTTCTTTCACCTGCTCGCTAAATTTCACACAACAGTCTTCCTCCTTCAGCTTCCACCATCTGATCCTTTGTTGAGCTCTCACTCTCTTCTTCTTCTTTACCTCTAAAGTCATCCTACAAACAACCATCCTATGCTGTCTAGTGACACTCTCTCCTGCTACCACCTTACAGTCTCTGATTTCTTTTAGCTTGCATCTCCTATAAAGAATGTAGTCCACCTGTGTGCACCTTCCTCCACTCTTATATGTTACCCTGTGCTCCTCCCTTTTCTTAAAGTAGGTATTCACCACAGCCATTTCCATCCTGTTTGCAAAATCAACTACCATCTGTCCTTCCCCATTCCTATCCTTGATACCATATCTACCCATTACTTCCTCATCACCTCTGTTCCCTTCACCAACATGCCCATTGAAGTCTGCTCCTATCACCACTCTTTCATGCTTGGGCACACTCTCCACCACCTCATCTAACACACTCCAGAAATCTTCTTTCTCCTTCATCTCACAACCTACCTGTGGGACATATGCACTGATGATATTCATCATCACCCCTTCAATTTCCAACTTCACACTCATCACCCTGTCAGACACTCGCTTAACCTCCAACACACTTTTAACACACTCTTCCTTTAAAATGACCCCAACACCATTTCTCTTCCTGTACTCACCATGGTACAACAACTTGTACCCACCGCCGATGCTCCTGTTCTTACTTCCCTTCCACTTGGTCTCTTGCACACACAATATGTCTACCTTTCTCCTCTTCATCATATCAGCCAGCTCTCTCCCTTTACCAGTCATACTACCAACATTCAAAGTCCCCACTCTCATTTCCACCCTTCTAGTTTTCTTCTTCTCCCACTGTTCATGGCAGCGTTTTCCTCCTCTTCTTCGTCATCTTCGCCCAGCAGTAGCCCAATTTCCACCGGCACCCTGTTGGGCAATAGCACCGGTGGCGGACGTTGTTAACCCGGGCCGCGACCAATCCGGTATGGGAATTCGATTCTGAGTCTGCATAGTTGGGTTGGCTTGTTTTACGCTGGATGCCCTTCCTGACGCAACCCTCATTTATCTGGGCTTGAGACCGGCACTCAGAATGTACTGGCTGCACACCCCAAGTAGCTGAGTTACCAAAACCTTACCTAATCTTCCATTTGTATTTGGTATTTTTCTTTGCTGCTGTTATGAGTCCTGGCTGATTTTCAATGACTTGAACTCAGTACAGGACAACTGAAAGTTTAGTCTGACTTGAAGCTCAGCCTTCACATTGCAACAGAGTGTCTGTTTGTTTTATCAGTCCAAGCATCCTCCATGTGACTGAACACACGTTCTGCATAGGCATTGCTCACTGGTATTGAAAAAATGAAAGCAATCCATTTTAACAGCTCTGGGGTGTCTTTTGCTTTAGTGAAAAAATGGGCCCATTTTCTGTCTGGGGTTAGGTCTGTTGGGAGGGTGTGAAACACTTCATTTAGGATGCTCACATCACTGTACAGACGGTCTTCATCCAGATCCAGGGCATCAAAAGTTCAAATTCAGACCACTGGGGTGCTTCTTTTAGGCTCAGACAGCCAATGTTTGCAAGCATCTCATCATTGAAGTCAAATCTATCCTCAAGGTACAGCACTGCTCTCTCAAAAAATCGGTCTACCAGGCTTCTGAATTGTTCCTGCTGATTGGGTAAAAGGTTCCTCAGTGTCTGCTTCGCTTTGCTCCCATAGAACTTGTGCGCCTGGAGATAAGCTGACTCCGCAAGCGGTTCATCACCGTATAAACATCGACAAGAGTAGCACTGTCACTCTCAAGCACTCTAATAGAGGCATCAAACTCTTGCATCACATTGTGCATGAATGCCAGGACACATTCACCCAAAGTACAGTCCACATCTTCTGTGTCAGCTGCACCACACACAAATGTCCAGTCCTCCTTTCCTTGTGACACAAAGTAAGACTTCAAAGCTGGCCAACACTCAAGAATTCTCTGGATTGCTGGTAACAAAGACAGCCACCATGTGGGAACATGCCTGAGAATCTCCTTGTATGCTGTATTTGTAAATTCACAGAACTCCTTGAGCACTTCCACGTTTTTAGCAGAGCAAATGAATTCACTGTAGACCTTCAGCACAAAAGCCTCCACGTCACACCCAGCTGCACTGAAGACACGATTTGCTGTTTTCACAGTGTTGTGTATCATGTGGCACTTCCAATTGCCCTTCATAATCCGTGGGTTTGCCCCTTTCAGTTTTTGGTAGACTGAATTGTGCCTGCTGTAGTTAAGAGATGCATTATCCGCACCATAGGCACTGATTTTGGTTTAAGACAGCCCGTTATTCTCAGTAATGGACGCAATTTGCTTGAATATTGTGTCACTAGACTCATCAGAATCCTCGCACGAAATCCAGCAATCCATGTTCACTCCTCAGATGGCCTAAAATACGAAAGGTGTAAGGAAACCCCTTCGTGTGACCAGAATTGGATGCATCAGAAACAGATGCTGAAATACTGGGCTTTGTCAAGCTCTGCTGACAAACGTTGTTGACTAAATGCTGCCAACACTTTTCAACTAAAGCCTCGGTTTTTGTTCGACCACAGGACATCTTTGTTGCAATCTCACTGAAACTGAATATTTTGCAGTCAACTTGTTTCCACAGTCAGTGGAGAGATATACTGTGACCATGAACGTACACTGTGATAAGTGCTTGTTAGTTCAGCCACCGTAACTTTGTCCTGTGAGGAATTTTGTGACCATAAAGGACGAAATTGCCTTGGTTTGACGTGAGCTCTGGATGTTTTTGTTTTTTAGACTGGCGTGGTAATCTAATGCGGTTTTACCTTCAGTTCAGGAGAATTTTCACTGGGCACAGGGAGCAGCTAGCATAAAATGTACGCCTGGACATGGTTTTACCACATAGCATATTTCTCCTGTTTTAAACACTCATTGTTAAAGCATGTCGACCTTTTACATTTTTTTCTTTTACTGGCCTGTCACTGCCATCGCCTCCTGTAGCACCCTCGTCATCGGTTCTCTCCACCCATTTCCACGTTAAAACTTCACTGGTAAAGTATGAGGGTCACAAGGATTCCAGTCAATATCAGCAGATTCTTGAGAACAATGTAATAGAGATGAATTTTATCATGTCATTGTTTGTAAGTTGCATTGTATTGTGTGCAGTGGTGGGCACAGTTCTGCTCATCCACTAACCGCTAATTATCGAAGATAATGTTTTCATTATCGGGTTAGCTTTTCAGATAACTTTTGAAAAATCATCATTGGACCAATTATCTTCCAATAAGTTTTGGTCCAATATTTTTAGACCGCTAACATTTTTGCAGATGTAGTTTTTTGTAGTAGATGCACAGTTCTATCCTCTACAAACAAAGAAGAGAATAAACTGCTCTATCCTCTACAGACAAAGGAGAATGGGTCATAGAAAGGAAAAAACCTCATTTCTTTCGACCCCATACTAATATGCTGGCAATAGCACCCAAGTCATCCAGAGGGCATAGAGTTTTAAGTTATGGTTAGAATTTTAACCAACAACTAATTTGGACAAGTTATTTAATTAACGTCACGTCTAAGTTTATAAAGTGAAAATATCAGATATATGTTTTTAGTTTTAAAGTAATGCACTAATTTTGAAAGTTTAGTGTGGACATGGTGTGTGCGCAGTGCATTATGGGTAAAAATTCACAACAGGAGAAATGCATTGAGACGCTCTGATCAGGCTCCACACGGAAAACAGCATTAAACTCTCTGTATATTTGCCTAAAACTCTCGTGAATATATTCTCTGGGTTTATAGATGTTGTTATTGTGTTTGTTTCATGTAAAAATGCCAGAAGAAGCCCACGTTGCTTTTCCAAAATCCGAAATTGTGATTCAGGCCGTGTGATATAACCGGCGTCAAAATACATAGAACACTGCCATCTACAGGTGACCAGTTATATCACAGTGTTTTCGACCGCAGGATTTTAAACTTATCTGTAGGTTTCCAAAACCTGAGAGACCACACACATGGAGATAAAAACAAATCATAGATCTGACAGGTTTAGTTGTACAGTGTGTGTCAGCCACATGGTAAAAACAACACACAAACAGATTTCACACACGAACATTCCCAGGTCAACACCTCATTTTCTGATTGGCTGCATGTCACATTTAGCTCCTCACATCCTACTTAACACACCGCACACGACAGGAATATCTGATAAGATTATATTTAGCGTCATCACGATTGTCGGGGCGTCCTTAAGATTGTCGGAAGGGGAAGATCGGGTCCGATATCGGCCTAATTATCTTGCCATGTGAACCAGGCTTGATGTTATGACACCTCACGGAGTGACTGATTGATGCATTATAACACCGCACCGAACATTTTCACTATTATTGATTTCTTTGTGCGACTGACATCATTATTCAAACATTCAAACCGCGATTCATATCACCACACAATCGAACACACGAGAAAGTTTTTGACAGTTCTTGTTATTGAAAGAAACCTTGTCTCCCTAACCAGAAAGAGTTGTGATGTCATCACGCGTGCGCTTAGGCGCTGTCTAGTGGGATCTTGAAAAAATTTTTTTTATACAAATGAAACAAATTACATATTTTACAAAAGCATATTATTTGTAAACCACAACATGTTACATTGATTCACTTGTGTTGGTTTTTACATAGAATGAATGAATGAATCAACCAATAGTATGAGTGGAAGCTTAGTTACCCATAATCCCCTTTGGGAATCTGTGTGTTAATGTTCAAATCTTCAGAATTAGTACATTATTTTAAAATGAACAGATATGTGTTATGTCACTTTGTACATTTTAAGAGTTTAATGTAGTTATTCTATCAGGAATAATTTCGTTTTTAAAGCAAAACCATAATTCAAACCTGCTTTCCATTTCAAGACCTCCAGCCTCATTGCTGGACCACTGTTGTCCTCTCAGGGTAAATGGATGCTTTCCTACAGCAGGGGGCAGAGTGCACAAAGGACAGAAGCGCTGGCTCACTGGCTGTTTGGGTTTGTGATCGCTGTTTGTTCTATCAGAAGCTTTGGCGGTGTTAACTCAAAATCAGCTTTTAGTAGCTGAGAGTGTATAGGAGGCAAACTTTACAGTTTATTGGCTATCGGTTTACCTGTAGCTTCTGATAAGTTTTTACGCAGTTTATCGGTTTAGCGTTAAAAAAGATAACTTTTCAGTTAGCTGATTACCAGTTATCGAAGCTAACTTTTTGGTTTAGCTGTGCCCACCACTGATTGTATGTAAGTTGTCATCATGAATTTTCAGAGGAATTTGTGACGTTCATGAGACTTACGGATGTTGTATTGATTTACAGAATTTGATAGTATCTCACTAGGCATGCTGACGAAACTTGTAACATCAACAAAAAGCACAACCTGTTTATTTGATCCTGTACCAACAAAACTGTTTAAGGACCTGTGGTCCACTCTTGGGCCGACTGTGGTGGAAATTATTAATCTTTCTTTAACTTCTGGATCTGTTCCTAAATGTTTCAAATCTGCAATGATTAAACCATTACTTAAGAAACCTAATCTTGACCCTAGTGTATTGAAAAACTATCGGCCAATATCAAATCTATCATTTTGCTCGAAAATTCTGGAAAAAATGGTGTCACGGCAGCTCGCAGACTATCTTACTGAGAATAATCTCTTTGAGCCACTGCAGTCTGCTTTTAGAAAATATCATTCCACAGAGTGGTGAATGATCTTCTGCTTACAACGGATTCAGACCTACGGTTCTGGTGTTGTTAGATCCCAGTGCTGCGTTTGATACCGTGGATCATCATATTCTACTTGATAGGTTGAAGCATTACTTTGGGATTACTGGATGTACCCTTGCATGGTTGACATCATACCTGACCAGTCGTTCTCAGTGTTTTGTACGATAAACACTAGTTCTAACCTTAGTGACATGAAATTTGGGGTTCCACAGGATCTGGTCTTGGCCGCCCTGCCCTTTTCTCTGTATATAGAGCCCCTTGTGCATATACTACAGCGTTTTGGGATTGTCATTCACTGCTATGCTGATGATAGTCAATTGTACATGCCGATAACTGCTGGTAATTTTAATTCAATAAAATCTCTAGAGGATTGCCTTGCATCAGTGAGAGGCTGGATGTTTAGTAACTTCCTACTTTTAAATTCTAATAAGACTGAAATGATGGTTCTTGGTCCAGCAAGATATTGGCACCAATTTGATCAGCTAGTGCTTGGCCTAGGTCCGTGTGTCATACAGACAAGGTGAGGAACCTTGGGGTGATTTTTGATCCTGTATTGTCCTTTGGCCTTCACATTAGGGATATTACAAGGAGTGCCTTCTTCCATCTGCGAAATATAGTGAGAATTCATCCCATCTTGTCTATGACTGATGCTGAGACCGATACATGCTTTTGTTTCTTCCACATTGGACTACTGCAATGTCCTATTTTCAGCATTACCACAGTCGAGCATTGGGGGTCTCCAGTTGGTTCAGAATGCTGCTGCCAGACTTTTGACACAAAGCAGAAAGTTTGACCACATTACCCCTATTCTTGCATCTCTTCATTGGTTATGTATCTCTGTAAGATGAGATTTTATGGTCCTGCTGTTTAGCCTATAAATTGTTCATTGAATGGTACTGACTTACAACCCAATTCCATGAAATTGGGACGTTGTGTAAAATGTAAATGTAGCAAGGTGAAGTCCGGATTGAAAAGATGTTCTCGCTAGCTTGGCTAAAGTGGAATTCCCCTTTGGCTGACCTGTTAGAGTTCTGGTCTTTAGTTCAAGCAGTCCGGGGTTCGATCCCACTGCCGTCCCGACCACAAAGGCCCTCCGTCCATATAAATAAAAACAGAATACAATGATTTACAAATCCTCTTCAACCTATATTCAGTTGAATCCACCACAAAGACAAGATATTTAATGTTCAAACTGATAAAGTTTATTGTTTTTGTGCAAATATTTCCTAATTTTGAAATGGATGCCTGCAACACGTTTCAAAAAAGCTGGGACAGTGGTATGTTTCCCACTGTGTTACATCACCTTTCCTTCTAACAACACAATAAGTGTTTGGGAACTGAGGACACTAATTGTTGAAGCTTTGTAGGTGGAATTCTTTCCCATTCTTGCTTGATGTACAACTTCAGTTGTTCAACAGTCCAGGGTCTCCACTGTTGTATTTTGCGCTTCATAATGCGCCACACATTTTCAATGGGCGACAGGTCTGGACTGCAGGCAGGCCAGTCTAGTACCCGCACTCTTTTACTACGAAGCCACGCTGTTGTAACACGTGCAGAATGTGGCTCGACATTGTCTTGCTGAAATAAGCAGGGACGTCCCTGAAAAAGACGTTGCTTGGATGACAGCATGTGTTGCTCCAAAACCTGGATGTACCGTTCAGCATTCATGGTGCCATCACAGATGTGTAAGTTGCCCATGCCATGGGCACTAACACACCCCCATACCATCACAGATGCTGGCTTTTGAACTTTGTGCTGGTAACAATCTGGATGGTCTTTTTCCTCTTTTGTCCGGAGGACACGACATCCATGATTTCCAAAAACAATTTGAAACATGGACTCATCAGACCACAGCACACTTTTCCACTTTGCGTCTGTCCATTTCAAATGAGCTCAGGCCCAGAGAAGGTGGCTGCGTTTCTGGATGTTGTTGATGTATGGCTTTTGCTTTGCATGGTAGAGTTTTAACTTGCACTTGTTGATGTAGCGACGAACTGTGTTAACTGACAATGGTTTTCTGAAGTGTTCCTGAGCCCACGCAGTAAAATTCTTTACACAATGATGTTGGTTTTTAATGCAGTGCTGGCTGAGGGATGGAAGGTCACAGGCATTCAATGTTGGTTTTTGTTCTTGCCGCTTATGTGTAGAAAGTTCTCCTGATTCGCTGAATCTTCCGATTATATTATGGACTGTAGATGATGGAATCCCTAAATTCCTTGCAATTGAATGTTGAGAAATGTTGCGAAATGTTGCTCTTAAACTGTTGGACTATTTTTTCATGCAGTTGTTCACAAAGTGGTGATCCTCGCCCCATCTTTCTTGTGAACGGCTGCGACTTTTGGAGATGCTCCTTTTATACCCAATCATGACACTCACCTGTTTCCAAACAGGTGTTCTTTGAGCATTCATCAACTTTCCCAGTCTTTTGTTGCCCTGTCCCAGCTTTTTGAAATGTTTTGCAGGCATCCATTTCAAAATGAGCAAATATTTGCTCAAAAACAAAGTTTATCAGTTTGAACATTAAATATCTTGTCTTTGTGGTGTATTCAATTAAATATAGGTTGAAGAGGATTTGCATATTGTTGTATTCTGTTTTTATTTACATTTTAAACAACGTCCCAACTTCATTGGAATTGGGGTTGTATTTGGCCAATTTAATTACACCCTATGTACTGGCCCGGGGTTTGCGTTCACGGGATGCAGGACTGCTCTGTGTTCCTAGGGTGAAGAAAATGTCTGTGGGCCAAAGGGGTTTCTCTCATCATGCCCCTGTGCTGTGGAATGATCTCCCAGCGTCAATTAGACAGTCGGACTCTGAGGATACTTTTAAGACATAAGACATCTATTCACTCTGTCCTATGGTTACAATATTGTTCTCCTTTTAATTTTTACTCTTTGTGCTTTTGCATTTTTTTTTTAACTGCTTTTGAACTGTTTTGTCTAAGGCGCCTTGAGGCGACGCTGGTGCCCTATAAATTGAAATTGATAAATGCCTGCACTGAAAACAGAGTAGCTAAGGCAGTGCTGGGGTCTTCCAGGAGCAAACATCACATGCACCCTTGCAACAGAAGCGCCCCATCTTAGGGCTGAGCTGTTTTTATTCCTGCCATCAACTGCACCCAGACGGGCAGTCTTGCCCTGCTATTGTGCATCAGTGGGACTATGTGATTGGCTGCAAACTGGTGCGTCTGTGTCGTAAGCGGGTGATGTGATGTTGTTGTTTGTTCAAGCAGCATGTGTCATATCAAAATTTTGTGACAAACTTGTTTGTGTCAGCGTAATAACCAATAAAGAAACATTCTATCAGGTGCCCTCCTGTTTGTCCCAGACAGATATGAAGCACTTGTTTTTAATCAGTTCCACGCAAAGCAGCTAGGTTAAATCCAGCTTGTAACATTAAGTAATTTGAGGACATTTGGGTGTGCGTCATGGAACATTCTGACAAACCCTTGCCAACTGCTACTATGTAGTAAGTAAAGTGTCATACTTGCTAACTGACCAGAGTACCAGGTGAACTGTGAAAATAAGAGCTCCAGTGAGTGGGTCATGATCTAATATATAAGGACATTTGTATACATATAGTCTGAGACAGCAGAGGAGCAAACGTAAGATAAAATTAGAGTATTCTGTCAGTGAGCTCCTCTATTTCTCAAAGACTTATACAGTCTGATGGAGTTACATTTACATAATTTCAGTTAAAATTTCACCTGATTCATATTCAGGGTATATGTTAATTAACTATTTGGATTGTAATTAATATGGTTTCAGCGGAGCAGTGAGTGTGTATTTGTGCACTATAGTAACGCATTCAGGTGGTCTGCAGTACTTTGTCACGCTTTCTGTAGTTGTTTAATCACTGTGGCGGTGTTGCCTTTCTTTTTTATTTGGTCCACGTCAGCCTCCACGAGGACTTCCTCCTCCTGCCGTGGAGAAGCACGCCACTCTGGTTGCCATGGTGCATCGGTGAATCTGTTATCAATGGCGGGGTCTGTTTGAGCAATCCGTGTGCGCGCACCGATCCAGGATTGGTGTCTCCTGCCTCGTAGTATCCGTGTCTGCTCATCCATGCCTGGTCTCTGTGGAACGGACTGAGCCTGGCAGGCTCCACTGAGTCACTTTGAGCAGGTGGGATGAGTTCATAGGTAAAATCACCTGCTGGAGTCAGTGGCTGCAAAGAAAACCTGCACCCTCTCTGCCCTTTCTGGAATAGTTTGGATACCACTGCCATATACGGTTAATTGAGGCAGTTTCTGAATGCAGATTATCACCATTGTGCCCAAGCGTGTACTTTAGAACACGTGAGATTTATCTACAGGTGATATTTTGCGTTGCCTGTGCTGCTCCACAGCCTGTCCAGTGGATTTTGATTTTATTTTTTTTTAGCACTGTTGTTGTGCGTTACCTGTGCTGCTCCACAGCCTGTCCAGTGGATTTTTATTTTTATTTTATTTTTTAGCACTGTTGTTGTGTGTTACCTGTGCTGCTCCACAGCCTGTCTAGTGGATTTTTATTTTATTTTTTAGCACTGTTGTTGTGCGTTACCTGTGCTGCTCCACAGCCTATCTAGTGTCGGATTCCCTGTTTGGGAATCCGCTAGCTTAGCGTAGCTACTAGCTCTTACCCGTTTTAGCATGGCGGCTTCTCCTGTCTCTCCCGTACTTTTCTGCTCTGGGTGTGAAATGTTTAGTTATTCCTCGGCCTCTTTTAGCAGTAACGGTACTTGTAATAAGTGCAGCTTATTCGTAGCTTTGGAGGCCAGGCTGGGCGAATTGGAGGCTCGGCTCCGCACCGTGGAAAATTCTACAGCTAGCCAGGCCCCTGTAGTCGGTGCGGACCAAGGTAGCTTAGCCGCCGTTAGTTCCCCCCTGGCAGACCCCGTGCAGTCGGGAAGGCAGGCTGACTGGGTGACTGTGAGGAGGAAGCGTAGCCCTAAACAGAAGCCCCGTGTACACCGTCAACCCGTTCACATCTCTAACCGTTTTTCCCCACTCGACGATACACTCGCCGAGGATCAAACTCTGGTTATTGGCGACTCTGTTTTGAGAAATGTGAAGTTAGCGACACCAGCAACCATTGTCAATTGTCTTCCGGGGGCCAGAGCAGGCGACATCGAAGGACATTTGAAATTGCTGGCTAAGGCTAAGCGTAAATTTGGTAAGATTGTAATTCACGTCGGCAGTAATGACACTCGGTTACGCCAATCGGAGGTCACTAAAATTAACATTGAATCGGTGTGTAACTTTGCAAAAACAATGTCGGACTCTGTTTTCTTCTCTGGGCCCCTCCCCAATCAGACCGGGAGTGACATGTTTAGCCGCATGTTCTCCTTGAATTGCTGGCTGTCTGAGTGGTGTCCAAAAAATGAGGTGGGCTTCATTGATAATTGGCAAAGCTTCTGGGGAAACCTGGTCTTGTTAGGAGAGACGGCATCCATCCCACTTTAGAGGGAGCAGCTCTCATTTCTAGAAATCTGGCCAATTTTTTTGGGATCCTCCAAACTGTGACTGTCTAGCGTTGGGACCAGGAGGCAGAGCTGTGGTCTTATACACCTCTCTGCAGCTTCTCTCCCCCTGCCATCCCCTTATTACCCCATCCCCGTAGAGACGGTGCCTGCTCCCAGAGCACCAATAACTAGCAAAAATCTATTTAAGCATAAAAATTCAAAAAGAAAAAATAATATAGCACCTTCAATTGCACCACAGACTAAAACAGTTAAATGTGGTCTATTAAACATTAGGTCTCTTTCTTCTAAGTCCCTGTTGGTAAATGATATAATAATTGATCAACGTATTGATTTATTCTGCCTAACAGAAACCTGGTTACAGCAGGATGAATATGTTAGTTTAAATGAGTCAACACCCCCGAGTCACACTAACTGTCAGAATGCTCGTAGCACGGGCCGAGGCGGAGGATTAGCAGCAATCTTCCATTCCAGCTTATTAATTAATCAAAAACCTAGACAGAGCTTTAATTCATTTGAAAGCTTGTCTCTTAGTCTTGTCCATCCAAATTGGAAGTCCCAAAAAACAGTTTTATTTGTTATTATCTATCGTCCACCTGGTCGTTACTGTGAGTTTCTCTGTGAATTTTCAGACCTTTTGTCTGACTTAGTGCTTAGCTCAGATAAGATAATTATAGTGGGCGATTTTAACATCCACACAGATGCTGAGAATGACAGCCTCAACACTGCATTTAATCTATTATTAGACTCTATCGGCTTTGCTCAAAAAGTAAATGAGTCCACCCACCACTTTAATCATATTTTAGATCTTGTTCTGACTTATGGTATGGAAATAGAAGACTTAACAGTATTCCCTGAAAACTCCCTTTTGTCTGATCATTTTTTAATAACATTTACATTTACCCTGATGGACTACCCTGCAGTGGGGAATAAGTTTCATTACACTAGAAGTCTTTCAGAAAGCGCTGTAACTAGGTTTAAGGATATGATTCCTTCTTTATGTTCTCTAATGTCATATACCAACACAGAGCAGAGTAGCTACCTAAACTCTGTAAGGGAGTTAGAGTATCTTGTCAATAGTTTTACATCCTCATTGAAGACAACTTTGGATGCTGTAGCTCCTCTGAAAAAGAGAGCTTTAAATCAGAAGTGTCTGACTCCGTGGTATAACTCACAAACTCGTAGCTTAAAGCAGATAACCCGTAAGTTGGAGAGGAAATGGCGTCTCACTAATTTAGAAGATCTTCACTTAGCCTGGAAAAAGAGTTTGTTGCTCTATAAGAAAGCCCTCCGTAAAGCTAGGACATCTTTCTACTCATCACTAATTGAAGAAAATAAGAACAACCCCAGGTTTCTTTTCAGCACTGTAGCCAGGCTGACAAAGAGTCAGAGCTCTATTGAGCTGAGTATTCCATTAACTTTAACTAGTAATGACTTCATGACTTTCTTTGCTAACAAAATTTTGACTATTAGAGAAAAAAATTACTCATAACCATCCCAAAGATGTATCGTTATCTTTGGCTGCTTTCAGTGATGCCGGTATTTGGTTAGACTCTTTCTCTCCGATTGTTCTGAGTTATTTTCATTAGTTACTTCATCCAAACCATCAACATGCTTATTAGACCCCATTCCTGCCAGGCTGCTCAAGGAAGTCCTACCATTATTTAATGCTTCAATCTTAAATATGATCAATCTATCTTTGTTAGTTGGCTATGTACCACAGGCCTTTAAGGTGGCAGTAATTAAACCATTACTTAAAAAGCCATCACTTGACCCAGCTATCTTAGCTAATTATAGGCCAATCTCCAACCTTCCTTTTCTCTCAAAGATTCTTGAGAGGGTAGTTGTAAAACAGCTAACTGATCATCTGCAGAGGAATGGTCTATTTGAAGAGTTTCAGTCAGGTTTTAGAATTCATCATAGTACAGAAACAGCATTAGTGAAGGTTACAAATGATCTTCTTATGGCTTCGGACAGTGGACTTATCTCTGTGCTTGTTCTGTTGGACCTCAGTGCTGCTTTTGATACTGTTGACCATAAAATTTTATTACAGAGATTAGAGCATGTCATAGGTATTAAAGGCATTGCGCTGCGGTGGTTTGAATCATATTTGTCTAATAGATTACAGTTTGTTCATGTAAATGGGGAATCTTCTTCACAGACTAAAGTTAATTATGGAGTTCCACAAGGTTCTGTGCTAGGACCAATTTTATTCACTTTATACATGCTTCCCTTAGGCAGTATTATTAGACGGTATTGCTTAAATTTTCATTGTTACGCAGATGATACCCAGCTTTATCTATCCATGAAGCCAGAGGATACACACCAATTAGCTAAACTGCAGGATTGTCTTACAGACATAAAGACATGGATGACCTCTAATTTCCTGCTTTTAAACTCAGATAAACTGAAGTTATTGTACTTGGCCCCACAAATCTTAGAAGCATGGTGTCTAACCAGATCGTTACTCTGGATGGCATTTCCCTGATCTCTGGTAATACTGTGAGAAATCTTGGAGTTATTTTTGATCAGGATATGTCATTCAAAGCGCATATTAAACAAATATGTAGGACTGCCTTTTTGCATTTACGCAATATCTCTAAAATCAGAAAGGTCTTGTCTCAGAGTGATGCTGAAAAACTAATTCATGCATTTATTTCCTCTAGGCTGGACTATTGTAATTCATTATTATCAGGTTGTCCTAAAAGTTCCCTAAAAAGCCTTCAGTTGGTTCAGAATGCTGCAGCTAGAGTACTGACGGGGACTAGCAGGAGAGGGCATATCTCACCCGTGTTGGCCTCCCTTCATTGGCTTCCTGTTAATGCTAGAATAGAATTTAAAATTCTTTTTCTTACTTATAAGGTTTTGAATAATCAGGTCCCATCTTATCTTGGGGACCTCGTAGTACCATATTACCCCATTAGAGCGCTTCGCTCTCAGACTGCGGGCTTACTTGTAGTTCCTAGGGTTTGTAAGAGTAGAATGGGAGGCAGAGCCTTCAGCTTTCAGGCTCCTCTCCTGTGGAACCAGCTCCCAATTCAGATCAGGGAGACAGACACCCTCTCTACTTTTAAGATTAGGCTTAAAACTTTCCTTTTCGCTAAGGCTTATAGTTAGGGCTGGATCGGGTGACCCTGGACCATCCCTTGGTTATGTTGCTTTAGACGTAGACTGTGGGGGGGTTCCCATGATGCACTGTTTCTTTCTCTTTTTGCTCCGTATGCATCACTCTGCATTTAATCATTAGTGATCGATCTCTTTTTCCTGGTTCTTTCCCTCAGCCCCAACCAGTCTCAGCAGAAGACTGCCCCTCCCTGAGCCTGGTTCTGCTGGAGGTTTCTTCCTGTTAAAAGGGAGTTTTTCCTTCCCACTGTGGCCAAGTGCTTGCTCATAGGGGGTCGTTTTGACCGTTGGGGTTTTTCATAATTATTGTATGGCCTTGCCTTGCAATGTGGAGCGCCTTGGGCAACTGTTTGTTGTGATTTGGCGCTATATAAGAAAAAAGTTGATTGATTGATTGATTTACTGATGTGCGTACAAACAGCAGCCACTTGTTTCATGAACAGGGATTTTCTTGGACTTACATACTAAATTTTGCTTGTAAGACAACATTTAGAACCTTTTCTATGCACAGTTTAATAAATGAGGGTCTTGGTCCTTCTTTTACTGTATCTATGAGACCTGGACACCAACCAATGACCGAAGGAGACAGATGTCTTTGGTTTTAAGTCTCTTTGAAGGACCACTGGAATGACGTCAAGCAAATGGTTATTTGGTTGAGGTGCATTATTGTAGTAGCACTGTGAGGGAACACCAGAGACAACATTCTGGCATGACCTAATGTGCCGCAGTGTTCAGGACTCCAGCAAATGGAGAGGGGCAAAGTGGTGCCCACTTTTCACTAGGCTGTAGCTTGTACATGATTATTTTCAAGAGGAAGGAATTGTCTGTCTGTGTGGTTGCTCTCTATGACCCGACTGTTCCATGGTGTGGTGGATGCAGCAAGGAAGCTACCTCCCTTGTAGAGGAGGTATCTCACAGATAAGGAGCTGGCCTCTCAATATGTAGACTTGGGTTTGAATCCCACTCATGGTATCTGGACAAGTTTAACCTCTTTTAGTTCTTGTTTTTTAAGAGATACTGTTTTATTGCATGCCCTTCTATTCCTACTGTTCTATGCTGCGATGTGACACTGAAATTTCCCCATTGAGGGATGAATAAAGGCTTTTCTTATCTTATGAGTCTTCAACTACCCCTGGATGGGATGCCAACTGGGACTACCCCAGTTAGCATCCCATCCAGGGGTAGTTGTCGACTCTCATCTGCTTCACACTGACATCAACGGTCCCGAGGGTCTATGTAGACTTACTTCTACTTTCCTTTGGACAGCAGACAGTGCATCCCCTCTCGTCCCCTCTCACACACTGATTCAAAACTCTGTTCTTCTTGTCGTACACAAGATCGGCTCTGACAGCTCATCTGTCTGGTATTAAATTCTAATCCATTCAAATTCAGCAGAAACTGTATTTCCATTGTAACACATACCACTGTGACATAATTCAATGTTTGGCGACATTCGACTCACTATTTCAGGTCTCAAAGTCAACAGAGCGTTGGAGTTTGGAAACACCACACGGCCTTCACGGCCTTGGGACAGATGGTACACATTTGAGGCCTCTTGCAGACAATAATGTATTCCTTCCAACAAAACAAGAGAATGGAAATGCAGCCCCCATTTAGGAAGGAACAAACACTTCAAGAAACATCGATGGCTTAGGAACAGCCTCCCTGTTTGCCGTGAGGATTAAGTGTGCGACCCTGACATGCAAAGTTCCGCCATGAAGGCTGTAAAAGATTTAGTTGCCACACGACTAAGCACCACTTACCTCACTCACAAACCTGAACGACCCTCTGTGAGTAACAGGATGTCACCGCTACCCAAACACCAAGGCAAGCCACCGGCTGAGCAAAGTGACCTCCACTAACCCAGTGTTTTTGCCCTCACCTTCCACTTTCCCTTAGCAACCGTTGGTCAGCACTGGAGCTCAGAGATCCTGATAATGATGGGAACATTTGTGTATTGGAGAGAACAGTGTGGTTGTCAGATGGGCACAGGGGTTTTGGTTTTTCTTTTAGGGCTCTACTCCGCCTCAAGGAGCCAAGGATCACAGCTCCGAAACCCAAACAGTGTGTCCTGTGCGGTGGACTAAGAATGTGTACTGACACGATGCAATACTGAAATTTAATGCATGTAGCCGGTAAAACACAGTGGGCAGGTCCAAAGGCCATAAAAGGGACCATCACCTCCAACTTGTTACAACAATAACTCAAAACAATAAATGCCATCATCATCTTGTAACTCACCAAACCAGTCGAAGCAGACACGTCTTCCTCTGCTGTCAATATATGTGCAGTTTTAAACTTGTGTGTAGCTTGACATGAGCTTATCATTTTCTTTCATTTCCAAAACCTTGTACTATTTCTGCTTGTTATGAAAGGATTCATAAATAAACAATACACAAACAAACCAGTAAATTGTGCAGACTACAAAATCTGATGGAATAATCTGACTATAATCTGCTTTATGTTGTTTGTTTAAATCATCATCTTTATATGTTTTTGTGTCTTGAATTTCCCCCGGGGCCTCTTTTATTATTTGGCCATGAAACTTTGAACTCCATTTTGGTCATCATGTGACCAAAATTGAGGAAGTCCTATCTTACTATAGTCATGAATACCCAAATAAACATGTCTCCTCCCACTTTGTGTGACTTCTGCAAGGGATCATGTGACTTAAACTGCAACTTTCTGTCCTCTCAGCAACCTTTGGGTTTTGAAATCTATTCTTTCCAAGATTAAAGGACTCAGGGACTTCACAATGAAACAAACATGCAAATTCAGTAAAATAAGTGTTCAATATTAATGTTTCTATTACAATTTTGTAAACACAAAACAAATGCAGCATTTCCGATCACAACACCAATAGCGTCTAGACGACTCACGTTCAGGAATCTCCCAGAATATTCTGGAAATTCTGCACACAGAATGGGCACAATCACGACATTGTATGCTTTAGCATATTAGCATGTTTTTAGTGATTATCTTTTGCATATGAACTTAGTCTTCTTGCGTGTTAACTCTTGTCCTGCCGGTCGTCGATAAATGGCGAACCGCCGTGCATTACGCTCCCTGTCGGTCCTTGAAATATCGCTCCCCTGAGAAACTTACATTGTCTGCTGGTCCGCTATATTTTGTGTTTGGTGGGTACACCCAGAATCGGTGTTATAACCAATGAACACCAAGGATTATCTGAAGCCCGATCCCCATGCTTACGTCAGACGTACTCCGGTTCTAATGCTCATTTTTGATTGGTTAGACAAGTCCATTTCCCCAATATAGAGGGGGTTTTCCAACAGCGTGCGTCACAACAAAGAAAACTGACTGAATCGTGGCAGCAACTGGAGGAACTGTGGTCGATGAAGGCGGCATGCTTGACAATGTAGAACAGGAGAATAGAGAATTATTTGGGGAAGTCTTCATGACAGAAGATTCTGATGATGATTTCCTGCGAAGCAGCAGGACCTTCGTGGCCGGGACGACGGTGGGGATCGAACCCACGCGGCTCGCACAAAAGACCCGTTCCTCTACCAGGTCAGCCAAAGGGGAACTCCCCGTTAGCCAAGCTCGTGGGAACGTCTTTTCAATTGGGACCCGGGACTTTCATCCAGCTACACCTGTGTTTCGAGTCAAATGATCTTGAAAACAACGAACTGGAGCCTTCAGAACTTGAAGATGCAAACTGGATGAATGGCACTGTGGAGCCAACAATTCCGCAGCTCACAGAATCAATCAATTCAATCAATTTTATTTATATAGCGCCAAATCACAACAAACAGTTGCCCCAAGGCGCTTTATATTGTAAGGCAAGGCCATACAATAATTATGTAAAACCCCAACGGTCAAAACGACCCCCTGTGAGCAAGCACTTGGCTACAGTGGGAAGGAAAAACTCCCTTTTAACAGGAAGAAACCTCCAGCAGAACCAGGCTCAGGGAGGGGCAGTCTTCTGCTGGGACTGGTTGGGGCTGAGGGAGAGAACCAGGAAAAAGACATGCTGTGGAGGGGAGCAGAGATCAATCACTAATGATTAAATGCAGAGTGGTGCATACAGAGCAAAAAGAGAAAGAAACAGTGCATCATGGGAACCCCCCAGCAGTCTACGTCTATAGCAGCATAACTAAGGGATGGTTCAGGGTCACCTGATCCAGCCCTAACTATAAGCTTTAGCAAAAAGGAAAGTTTATACCTTCCCACAGAAGAAGGGAAGAAAATCAAGGCAACACTAGAGGAAACCTGGACTTTCATGGACTTTTTCTATTTGTTTACCATTGATTTGATCAATCTTCTGGTTGTAAAAACTAACTATTATGCCCAGGATTTTCTGTGACCAGGATAGGATTCACGATAGCATTTTCAAAATGGTAAGGCATATTCGTCTACATAAGCATGATGGTTCTCTGTTTTCACCATATCTGAACAATGACTGAATAAGAGTATAAGACAAAGTCACTACTGAATTCTACATTCTTTATTCTATCAATTTATTATGACTTTCATATGGGTCTTATGTCTTAGAGACAATGGGCTTTTTTCACTGACTTGTAATGTAGCCTGGCACAAAGAAATCACAAAGAACGTGTTGAACAGCACGAGCACCGAGTGTGCATCTTCTTCAAAGAGGAATCCACTGGAATAAAAGAACACTTCACCTGTTTTATCTAGATCCGTCATGGAACATAGCTGGAGTCACACGTCACATTCAACGCACTCGGCAAAAAAATCAGATTGGTAGTTTTGAGTATTTCTGCTACAAACCAACAAACATGTAGGAGTTTGAAAAAATGCCCAAACATTTCGCCGTCCACATTTGAATTTTAGTGGGTTTGTGCAAGCGGACAGATGGACACGCAGCATGTGACCACGATGACTTCAACCTGGCCTATCGCCAAGATTCCTTGAGTTTCCTTCCACCTTTTTCCAAAAGTCTCTGTTTGTGCTTGAACAACTTGACATCTGTAGCTCTTTTCATCTCATAAACAAAAAGCAGACCTGCTACAGCACATCACCAGGCAAAACTTTAACCGTGCACCAAGAGCTTTAGCACCAGTTTGTGAATCTAATCATTCAATAAAGGTTACTTTCTGTCTGATTCACCTTTATTATGCTCTGGCTACGACATGACACGATGACCTCGCCAAATATGGTGTCATGTCAATGTTAGAACAACTGTACCAAATCGATCTTTGACAGTTAGCTCATTTTATTAATATTATCATGGTAACAGTAAAGGTCTGCCAGTGCTGTCAACAAGAAAATATTCATTTTTTCAGATCCAGCCCAAAATCAAAGGGGTTCGTTCTAGGTCAGGCATAAACTCATGACATGCACTGTTACATTCACCACACTACTGAACCACACTGAGTCCTGGATGGCAACCGCCCAGGCAGACAAACTGGTCAATCCACACCACTCTAAAATAGCCATCCATCTGCCGCCCCCTCCTGAAACATGGGCATCCGCTTGGCTTTGTCAAGGTCCTCAACACTAAGGATCAAGCTTCATGGCCAAAAGGTTGTAGCTGATGCTTCCTCACAATGCTTGGACCCCCCAAATAACTCTTCGACACAAAGTTGTTCTACGTAGCAGTGCTCAATGATCTTCTGAAAAGATGTAGTACCAAAGACACTGAGTTGTTGCTTAAGATCACTTGTTTTATTCATCAGTTGTTCCTTAATTTTTGCCTGTAACTGCTCCCAATATCATTCGCTTTGTTTTTATTTACAAACATTTCACTTAAATCATGTAAGTTCACTTTTTGACTCCAACAAATTGTTCTTTAACATTAACCATGTGTTTCTTAACAAACATGACACAGACAGACATCTGACTGAAATGTAACCTGTAAAATATCCAACACCAGGAACAGAACTGAAACTGTCCATCAATAACTTTACTTTTCTGTGAGGACTAAAAGCCTTTTTTGAAAATGTGAGGGCAGATTCTTTTTGATAAAAAGAAGCTTCCCTGTGTTATCAGCTGTGAGCCTGTTTCTAATTTTCATCTACAATGTGTGACACTGAGCTAAACAGCCTTTCACTCTCCACAATACTGGTAACATACACAAATACATACTGTAAATATTTTTTCCCCCAAAGGTAGAACATGTAAATATTGAGAAGCACGTCGTTGTGCACACACACTGTTGTGCAGCGTCTCTGCTCCACAACGAAGCAAAACGGAGTAACTTTAACATTATTTATTTTTTTCTTTGTGGATGATGGAATAATTTCATCGCATGCACACGGAATCGTCTGTTGCCTGTGATAACTGAGACGTTAATGAGGTGCAGTGTCACAGAGGAACTTTCTTCAACAATGACAAGGAATTAAAGTATTTTCAGATATTGCTTTCCAAACTCAGGAGGCTGTATGTGGATACTTTTTCTTAAGGATGTGATGATGAATTCCACTGAAACGAACAGGTAAGACTTATTATATATATATATATATATATATATATATATATATATATATATATATATATAAAGTAACATCAGCAGGCAGGAGACTGCATTTATAGTAACACGTTAAATAGTTTAATTTCTTTCAGATGTGCAATGGTGTGCAAAATGTTCAATATCCAAATACAAAATAGAATCAAATGACATTCACATTATCTTACAGAAAAATAAAGTTGTAATCAAAATTAAATACTTAAATAATAAATACGAGGTCTCTTAGATAATAAACCAACACTTTTATTTTTTTTTTTTAACTATATGGATTTGAATGACGTGCAATTACACCAATCATGCTTGAACCCTCGTGCGCATGCGTGAGTTTTTTCACGCGTCGGTGACGTCATTTCCCTGTGGGCAGGCCTTGAGTGAGATGTGGTCCCGCCCTCTCGGCTGAATTCCTTTGTTTCACACGCTGCTCGAGACGGCGCGCGTTGCTTTATCAAAATTTTTTCTGGACCTGTGAGGAATATCCGAGTGGACACTATTCGAGAAATTAAGCTGGTTTTCTGTGAAAAGTTTAACGGCTGATGAGAGATTATGGGGTGTTTCTGTCGGTGTAAGGACTTCCCACGGAGCAGGACGTCCTGCAGCGCTTCCAGGCGCTGTCGTCGGCCTGTTTCGAGCTGAAAACATCCTAATTTAAGGCTTAATTCATCCAGGACATCGTGAGAGAACAGAGAAGATTCAGAAGAGGCCGGCATGAGGACTTTATGCGGACATTCCACTGTTTAAGGACATTTTTTTAATGAAAGATGTACGCGCAAATTCGCCGAGTCGTTTCCGTGACGACTCGGCAAATCTGTGTGCGCCGCAACAGGAAAAACACCTCCGTGTTGAAAACCATTTGTAGAATTCAGGCGGCTTTTAATGGCTTTCAACAAGTGAGTAACTGAGAAATTGTTTAACAGCTTGGGCATGTTCCAACTTGCCCGTTAAGGTTTCCAACGGAGGTGTTTTTCCTGTCGCGACCCCCCGCGGTCGGGTCCAGCCCCATGCGACTCTGCCTGCACGTTCTTTCATTACAAAATGACCGTTAACAATGGAATGTCCGAATAAACTCCTCATGCCGACTTCTTCTGAAAGTTCTCTGTTCTCTGACGACTTACTGCGTCAACAGAGCCTGAAATGTGGAAGTTTTCAACTTGAAACGGCAAGACGCTGCCGCCTCGAAGCGCAGATCGCCGTCAGGCGCCGTGGACCGTCCTTAAAGCGACACTACCAGACCAAAATCTCTCATCAGCCGTTAAAATTTTTACCGAAAACCAGATGAATTTATTGAATGGTGTCCACTCAGTTGTGCCTTAGAGTTTTGAAAAAAATTTGATCAAACAAAGCAACAGTCTCTGAGCCATTCCTAAACAATGAAAAAAATCAACGAGCGGGTGGACGACTCCTCACTCAAAGACTGCCCACAGGCGAATGACGTAACCGACAGGCGTGAAAAAAACTCTCGCAGGGTTCAAGCATGTCTGATGTAATCACACGTGATTCAAATCCATATGGTTTTTAAAAAAATAATAAGGTCGGATACTTTTCTAATAGACCTCGTACAATACTTAAAAAATCTCCAAAATGAACATAGAAATCCACAACATAACAACGTGTGTACATAGCAATGCACAAACATTGCACTGGGGACTATTGCTTTAACTTTGGCCAGCAAACCTTTGAGAGCTGAGCTACTTTTCCTTTTGCACCAAATTAATCTGAGTTGATCTGCCCTGCTGTTTAAGTTTTTCTTCGTAAGGAAGACTATCAAATGGCTTCACCAAAATCCGGTCCACAACATTCAAATTGTCTGCCATTATGTGCAGCTTGCTACCTAGCTAGCTCGCTAGCTGGGACTGGCGCGAGGCTCGTGTGAAGTTTGTCCGCCTGTGAGCGCTTTGTGACGGTGGAGGAGCTCAGCAGCACCCGCTGCTCGGTAGGAACAGAAACTGAGATAGAAGACAGAAAGAATGATAGAAGTCAGTCTCCAAACACAAGCAGCTACAAAAAAACCCCACCAGAAATAGAAGCTCGATTTGTCGCTAGTCGTTTTTAACAAAGAAAATGCCACTAAGAGGATTAGGAAAGTCTGCGGTTCAACTCAGAACAGAATGAAAATGCTCCCACAGATGGTTACACCAAAAGATCGCCGATTCGCTCATTTCGCTGTCAATCAAAAAGGGATTCAGCCTCAGACAGATCATCCAATCATCATGCAGAAGCTGAGCGTCCGGGCCAGCCGAGGCCCGCCCACTGCCCCATAGACCCCAGACACACTGAGCGTCCGATGGGCGGGACAAAGCCCAGCATTTATCCAATGGCTCGTCTCGTATCGCTGCATGCTTTGTGTCGCTGTTGCTGTGAAGCTGCGGGTTTGAGTGAGAGGAAAGCCGCATCATTCCCAGTGATAAGAAGCTGATTCTGAATAAAAGTTGAGCGCGTTGTAGCGCATATTTAGTCAATGTCATGTACACACAACAGTATATATTTGATCACTTATTTTTTGACATTTTAGGGGAAGCTGAGCTTCACTTGCAGTCTGAGAGCAATCGCCTCTGACTTTAAGACACCTAAAGCACTTTACACTAAACGAACGGAGCATTTCGCAAATAATGACAACAAAAATTTTGCAATTTGCAAACCTATCTTTGTCTCGTTTTTTCTCGTCTTCCAACTTCTTTTTTCTTTTCTCCGCTCCAGAGGGATAATTTCTTTTCTGAGACATGACTTACACTCACTTTATTCCTCATGATTATTCATCGACCTCCTGACACAAGCGGTGCATCTAAATTTGCCGAACGGTGGCAGCAGCCAACAGGAGGCATCAATTAACCTAGTATTGGTATTTTGTCAAAATTAATTTATTTTTTTCAGGTGTAATACAATTTCATTTCAATTATTCAATATTATTTTAATTTCATGTATATATTTACTTTTTTTTTATCACAACATATCGGTGCTCTTGGGGCCCCCTGGTGGCGTGGAGGCTCTAAGCAACCGCGTAGTTGGCGTAGTTGACCTTTGTCACCATTCTTGCTGTTTTTAACTCCATAACATTCAGTCACAGATAGTCCAAACTATACCTTTTTGGAATCTTTGTGATCAGAGAAATACTGTGGCATAGTTTTCAATATGATTGGAGCATTTTTACATTTTGACCCCTGTGTAAATCTTCATTTGACCCCTACCTGGCTGCTTATTGAAAATTTAGGTGGCTAATGTGCTTTTACAAAAGAGTAATGTCTAAGGAGTACGTGTGCCAATTTTGGTGCTTGTTTACAGAAATGAACAATTGTTACAGTTACAGTTGTATGCAAAAGTTTGGGCACACCTGTTCATTTTTATGTTTTTCCTTTATAAATCATTGGCTGTCTGGATAAGAAATGTCAGTTAAATATATCATATAGCAGACAAACAGTGATATTTGAGAAGTAAAATGAAGTTTCTAGTATTTACAGAAAGTGTGCAATAACTCTTTAAACACAATTGGGCAGGTGCATAAATTTGGGCATCCTTGTCATTTTATTGACTGTAATACATTTAGCACTAATTATTGGAACAAAAAATTGGTTTGGTAAGCTCACTGACCCTTGACCTCCTTACACAGGTGAATCCAGTTATGAGAAAGGGTATTTAAGGTGGCCATTTGCAAATGTTTCCCTTCTTTGCATCTCTTCTAATGAGTGGTAACATGGGACCCTCTAAACAACTCTCAAATGACCTGAAAACAAAGACTGTTCAACATCATGGTTTAGAGGAAGAATACAAAAAGCTATCTCAGAGATTTCAGCTGTCAGTTTCCACTGTGAGGAACATAGTGAGGAAATGGAAGACTGCAGGCACAGTACTAGTTAACCCAAAGTTAACTCACAGTACTAGACCTGAAGTGGCAGACCAAGAAAAATATCAGATTAGCTGAAGTGAAGGATGGTGAGAACAGTCATAGTCAACCCACAGACCTGCAGATGCTGTATGATGTTATAATGCAGAGGAAGCCTTTTCTGCGTACACGCCACAAACAGAGTCGCTTGAGGTATGCTAAAGAACATTTGAACAAGCCAGCTTCATTTTGGAATAAGGTGCTGTGGACTGATGAAACTAAAATTGGGTTATTTGGACATAACAAGGGGCGGTATGCATGCCTGAAAAAGAACACAGCATTCCAAGAAAAACACTTGCTACCTACAGTAAAATTTGGAGGTGGTTCCTTCATGCTGTGTGGCTGTGTGGCCAGTGCAGGTACTGGGAATCTTGTTAAAGTTGAGGGTCACATGGATTCCAGTCAATATCAGCAGATTCTTGAGAACAATGTTCATGAATCAGTGACAAAGTTGAAGTTGCGCTGGGGCTGGATCTTTCAACAAGACAACGACCCTAAACACTGCTCAAAATCTACTAAGGCATTTATGCAGAGGAACAAGTACAATGTTCTGGAATGGCCATCTCAGTCCCCAGACCTGAATGTTATTGAAAATCTGTGGTGTGGTTTTATGCGGGCTATCCATGCTCGGAAACCAACAAACCTGAGATGTTTTGTAAAGAAGAATGGTCCAAAATACCTTCAACCAGAATCCAGACTCTCATTGGAAGCTATAGGAAGTGTTTAGAGGCTGTTATTTCTGCAAAAGGAGGATCTACTAATTATTGATGTATTTTTTCTGTTGGGGTGCCCAAATTTCTGCACCTGCCTAATGTTGTTTAAAGAATGATTGCACACTTTCTGTATATCCTATAATCTTCATTTCACTTCTCAAATATCAATGTGTTTGTCTGCTATATGATATAGTTAACTGAAATTGCTGATGAAAATCACGGAAATCATCAGGGGTGCCCAAACTTTTACATACAACTGTATCTGCTCCACTAAAAGTCCAAGCCAGTGAATCTTTCCCAGCTAACAAAGGCTCCTAAGCCACTGGTTTCCACAATCTGACCCAACGCCAAACCTAGTCTATGATAACACATCCATGATGTGGAGATATTTCACTACATCTGCCCAACGACGTAATAAAATCATTAGTGTTTATTTATTCATTTGTCTGTCTGTTAGCAGGATTACGTCAAAACTGACGAATGAAATTTTCACCACAGATAGATATTCGGCTATAGAATTGTGGAGTGGATTGGGATCAAGATCCCCATTCTGGATCATTTTTTAAATTTTCACCATTTCGAGGATCATCTCAGATCTGCTTGATGGATCTTGACAAAATTTAAATAACATGTGGTTGTTGTACAAAGGAAGAGCCTGTTTGTGTTGGATGTTGGAGTGATCCGGATCAATATGGAGGTTCTGCAGCAGAAACATATGACATCACAATGTAAAACCACAATCAGGAAGACACTACTTTGTTTCAGCTTGTTAATTAAATATCAGATTGCAGCATCTTGATCAGTCAAACCATTCTGGATCAGTATATAAATAATGAATGTTTAGGAGTTCAATGGAATGAATATTTCATGAGGTGAAAGCTAGAACTTATCATTCAATGAGACGAAGCAGAGTTGATTGGTTTGTTCCAGCTTTCACCTCATGAAATATTTGTTCCATTGAAAGAATGTAAAAACAGTCATTATTTGTTTTATATAACGGCTAAAATAGGTCTGTGTCATTTGATATTTTATTAATTTATAAACAGCAGAAAAGGGACTTACATTTTGGTGTTCTACTGCTGCTAAAGTCCAAATTGTAATGTGTAGTCCAGTGATGCTGTGCACTGACTTTGGACTTCCATTAAAAAAAGACTTTGTGTAGTTCCTCAGTCCAGCCAAAAATCACATCAGCGTTTCATGTGAACAGGCCTTCATGCATCCAGACGGCTTACAGCAGAGTGGATTTTGTGTGTGTGTGTGTAGCAACATCAGTTAGCTCAATCAAATCATCGTGTTGTTGTCCCCCGCACGTACCTGCGCACACACACACGCAACCAGCTCGGTCGACTGTGTACGTCCTCAGCGCAGCAAAAAAATAAATCACGTCAGAAATGAGTCGTTTTTTCTTTCTCTCTTCCTGGTCACAGCCTCCAGACAGCACAGTGGATTTGTTTTGTGTGCGTGCGCGCGTGCTTGTGTGTGCATGAGCATGTCTGTGTGCGTGCATGTATTTGTGCATGTGCATGTATTCGTGCATGTGTGCAGGTGCGCAATCACCTGTGCTCGCGTGCACAAGGACGTGTGCATGTGTCCATGTGTGTGCAGAGTGCAATGGTACCAAACATATGGGACCAAATTTGCACTCTAAATGGAACCAAGCCGCACTCTAAATGCAATGCAACACAAATGGGATGAATTAATCCATGTCATGTGACATACAAAGCAGCAATCAAATGACAAGGATCCACTCAGCCGTTAGATAACATGCAATGGACAATTTTCAAGTTGCACCGCTATCTTGAAACAGAGACTTCCGGTTATGGAGCCTCTCCCTCGCGTGTTTGGTGTCATTAGAGACAACAACTTGTTATGACACCTCATGAAGCGGCTCACCGATCGGCTGTTATGACGCCTCATGGAGCAGGACGCCGAAACTCAACGTAAATCCAGATTTCTTGTTTCGTTTTGGCTTCAGTGTCCTTCGTTAGTGCACTGTGAACGGGGCTTAACATTCGTTGCTAAATGGTAAATGGACTGCATTTATATAGCGCTTTTCCATCTGCATCAGACGCTCAAAGCACTTTACAATAATGCCTCACATTCACCCTGATGTTAGGGTGCTGCCATACAAGGCGCTCACTACACACCGGGAGGAAAAAGGCTATTCCTACCTCTACACACTCCAACCACACATGAGAAAGTTTCTTGACAGTTATTGTTGAACAAAACTGCGTCTCTGTAACCGGACAGAGTTGTGACGTCATCCTGCATGTGCGTAGGCGCTGCTCTATCGCAACTTGAAAATCATCCATTATTGCATTGTGTTGTGGAATCCGGATCCAGGTAAAGTCCGGGTCACAATGTGAATCACATATGTTATTTTGAGTCCTCGTCAACCCTTGTCGCACATCAGAAATTTCCAATTTTCTCTCGTTTTCTATGAAACCCAATTTGAAGAAACACCCACAGCACAAGATACTGAGGCAGTCATAAATAAAGAGCCTGCATTTGTTGAGCTCTCAAATGGAAGCAACCAGTGCCAGATGACAGTTCTGTGTTACCCAATAATCAAGTAAAAAAACTTGACAAAAGAGAAGTAACATCATTAAGACTACAAGTGTTTATCTGTGGTCACTATGAACCTCAGCAACACCTTGATGTCGTAAGGTGACTTTTAATTTGTAATGAGTGGCAGTCAGAGCAAGCGATCATTCACGTAAAAGTGTTGAACACAAATGAGGTCTTATCCTTCTGAACTGCCCAAAGCTGAGGGGATCATACGGGGCAGACCTCATTAGCTTTGTCCAATCAGAGAGCAGCTTGTTTGGTTATGTTACTCCTTATCTGTAAAAATAAAGGTTCTCCTGTTATGACTTCCTAATTTATAGTGACCTTGTCAATAGCCAAAATGATGAAGAACCACTGATGCATCTGCCGACAGTTTCCTGTCCACTAGACCGTTGTTCTTTCATGCTGTGCCTTTGATAATTATACTCGCCCCCAGGCTTTAACAATGATCCCAGATTTGCTTGTCCGTCCTCTCTCGTGACTAAAAACTACTGTCTGAATCAATCTGTAAAATTTTAAATAAGGGCTAATCCATTTGGCCAGATGGGAGTTCAGATCTGGGTACTAGACTGTTTGTTTGCTTGTTTCAATTCCGTAGCCCAGGATGGTATGTCTCTGACTTGAAACCACTATCCTTGTTGTGGTCGCCCTTTGTCCTTGCCTTGCTTTGTCCTAAATAAGATCACAGTCTGCAATCATTACCCTCTGCCCCTTCTAGATTCTGCATTCAGTTCCCTGCACAGGGCGACCTAATTTACAAAACTGAATTTGTGGAATGCTTATCACCTGGTCCACATCAGGGAGGGGGACGAGCGGAAAAAGGCCTTCAACATGCCGTTGGGCCACTTCAAGTACCTTGTGATGCCATTTAGCCTGACCAATGCCCCCGCAATGTTCCAGGCATTGTAAATGACATCCTTCGTGATTTTTTGAACCGGTTCATTTTGTCTACTTAGATGACACCTCCATTTTTTTCCTCCTGATCCTGTTTTGCACACTCAGCACATCTGGTTAGTCCTCCAGGGACTCCTTGAGAACCGTCTCTTTGTCAAGGCTGGGAAGTGCAAATTCAATTGTGACACAGTGTCTTTCCTCGGGTTCATAGTCTCTCCTAACTGTATCGAACCAGATCTTCCAAAGTGAAGGCCGTCACTGACTGGCCCGTTCTGTCATCCCGCAAACAACAGCAGCAATTCCTCGGGTTTGCACATTTCTACCATCGATTCATCTGTGGGTACAGTCAGGTCACCACGCTACTCACTGCACTCACATCTTCTAAAGTCCCCTTTCAATAGTCACCACAAACTGACTCTGCTTTCTGTCTTCTTAAGCAGAGCTTCTCCTCAGCACCCATCTTCACCCAGCCAGATCCAGAACTCCGATTCATAGTGGAGGTGGATGCTTCATATCTAGGTGTAGTTCTATCTCAAAGGGCTGTGGGGTCAATCATCTGCATCCGTGCGCCTTCTACTCTCAGTGCCTGACACCGGTTGACAGAAATTATGATGTGGGCAACCGGGGATTGTCGGCAGTAAAAGAAGACCTGTCAGAGTGGAGACACTGGCTGGAGGGAGCTACAGTGCCATTCATCATGTGGACTGACCAAAAAAATCCTGAGTATATCATATCAGCAAGATAACTCAACTCCCAGCAAGCCATGTGGGTGCTGTTTTTTTGGATGTTTTCAGTTTTCCATAACTTACTGCCCAGGGAAGAAGTTCGTGGGGGTACTAACATGGTAAGTTGAAAAGACTGTTCAGGAGGCTTTGGCTCGCCATCCAGATTCCGCCGGAGGACCTCCTGGATGAACCTTTGTTCCACCAGAAGCTCGGTCCGCAGTAATCCAGTTTTTCCATTCATCCAAGTTGGCCTGTCATCCTGGAGTCCACAGGACCTTGGATCTGATCTGCCGGTGCTTCTGGTAGCCCTCCAGTCAAGCTGATGTGAGAGAGTATATTCAAGCCTGTAACAGTTTAACAGTTTATTTGTTTAGTGCATAATAATAAACATCTCAATGCACTTACAATAAAAATAAATAAAAATAAATGTAAAACACATATATAACTAAAATATAATAAAATATAGTATTAACTTAAAATGCTTGTTTAAAATAATATAACTTTAAGTGTCTCTTAAAATTGTCCAAATTTAGGGTGTTAATGTCACTGGGTAGAGAGTTCCACACGTGGTGCAGCGTGTGTGAAAGCTTGGGTCCCAACCTGAGTTCGACATCTAAGAACCTTCAGGTTGAGCTGGCTACTGGATCGTAGGGTATGCTGTGGGCTATACACTTCAATAAGATCTCTTAAGTAAGGAGGTGCTAGCCCGTTCAGACATTTATATATCAGAAGGGCAATCTTAAAGGAAAATACGATATTTCACCGGTAACCGATCTTTCAACAACGGTGTGATGTGATCATATTTCCTGGCCCCACACACCACTCTAGCTGCACAGTTTTGCAGTTTATTGATGACACACTTCGGTGCCCCATACAGCAGGGCATTGCAATAGTCCAGGAGTGGCCAAGTTCGGTCCTCGACAGCCACCTTCCTGACACTCTTAGTTGTCTCCCTGCTCCAACACACCTGAATCCAATGAAAGGCTCATTAAAAGTCTGCTAACGAGTCATTCAGTGGATTCAGGTGTGTTGGAGCAGGGAGACAACTAAGAGTGTCAGGAAGGTGGCTCTCGAGGACCGAACTTGGCCACCCCTACAATAGTCTATATTAGAGGTCACAAAAGCGTGCACAATTCACTCCGTGGCAGATTTATCCAAGTATTTTCTTATTTGTCTTGTTCGTTTCATCTGGTGGTGACCTTTCTGGCAGATATAATTCACATGATTTGTCATTCTAAGTTGTTGATCAAACATGACGCCAAGATTTTTCAGAGATTGTACTGGCTGCACATGTGAATTTCCAACTTCAATGTCATGTATAGTTACTTTTGCAAGCTGTTGTGGTGTTCCAAGTAACATGAACTCAGTTTGTGTGTCATTTATCTTCAAACAGTGAAACAGCATCCATGACCTCTGAGATGCAAGCGCAGAGACTGTTAATGGCACTGGTCTCAGAGGTGTGGTCTCCAGGCTTATACAACAGATACAACTGATGGTCGTCTGCATATCCACCAACCTGGACCACCGGCAGATGTTTCTCCATGAGATACTCCACACAGATAACCCAGGAAGACGACTGGACCAACACAGCTTCCCTGGGGAACACCATACTTCAGTCTGTAATGATCAGAGATGGCACAGTTTATAATGACACACTGGTCCCTATGCTGTAAATAGGACTGGAACCAGGAGAGTACGTTTCCTGAGATCTGAAGCTGGCTCTGGAATATGCTGGTAAGAATGTCTAAACTCACAGTATCGAAGGCTGCGGACAAGTGCAATAAGAAAAATAACGTCACCTTCTGAGAGTCCATATTGTTGATAATATCAGAGTGAATTTTCACCAATAAGTCTGTGGTGCTCCTTATATGCTGAGTTCTTGCTGGAAAATCTATCAATCTGCTTCAAATGAGCAACATACTGAGACAAACCAGCCTTCTCCACCAGCTTTAACATGTAGGACAAGTTACTGACAGGTCTGAAGTTCTTGAATATGAGTTCCAGCCCCGTCTTCTTCAACAATGGTATTATCAAAGCGATCTTCCAATTGCTAGGGAAAACACCCTCCTGTAGGGAAGTGTTCACTATATCAGTAATTGGCTGGATCAATACATCAAGGCACTGTTTTAGTAGAGATGTTGATATTGGGTCTAACTGTGATGACTTAGTTTTTGACCTGTTAATAAGTTTCATGACATGATCTATTGATAGCATTTTAAAGTCAGTGAGATGATCATCACTAGTTGCACAGCCAGAGTATTGGCACATATCAGGAATATTCTCTGACTGAATGATGGTTTCAATGTCACTCATTATTTTATCTATTTTATCAATAAAGAAATGTGCAAAATCTCTGAGATTCTTGATCAACTTGAAACGTCTTTGCTGGTCACTACCACATTTCTGTACGTCATTACTATAATGTACAGTCTGTTTCATTGCACCTTCTGATACACTCAGATCGAACCTGCTTAAACTTTTGATGGTCTTCAACAGTTCTTGATTTCAACCAACCTCTCTCCACCTTACGTTTCTCTTGCTTCAAAGATCTGAGTTCATTATTGTACCATGGCAACATATGTTTGATATTGATGGTCTTTGATATCAAAGGAGCATCCAGAATTCCACTCAGTGTTTTATCATACAACTCTGCCTTCTCTGAAGCAGACATGTTGCACATATTGCTAAGATTACTATCAGTGACGTCTCTCTTGAACTGATCAAGATCAATGTGTTTTATTCTTCTAAACTGAATGTCCTTAGTCTCACACACTGACCTGCGGATCTTCATACGAGTCCTGACAAATACGTGATCTGACAGGAAGTGAGTCGTCTCGGGTGGATCAAGCATGATGGTATCACAGTCTCTAGTAATCAACAGGTCGAGTGTGTGACCTTTCTCATGTGTCGATAACCACACATGATTCTGCAGGTTAAGACCCTCCAGTAACTCCAAGAATTTCTTGGTGTCACTTGCATCCCTGTCCTCCATGTGAATGTTGAAATCTCCACCAATCAGCAGTTTGTATGTGTGGTGATAACAGATTCCATGTAGGTACTGAATTCATCCAGAAAGTCATTGACTGTGCATCTGTTCACCTCTGAATATGGTGGCCTGTACACTACCACCACAAGTAGTTATGGTGGCCTGTACACTACCACCACGAGTAGTTTGTAAGTGCCACAGGTCAAAGTCCACTCACAGTATTCAAATGACTTCCATGGGGATCCAGGTATGTTCTTTTGTGGCCTCATGGACTGTATGCAGAGAAGACCCACTCCTCCTCCAGGTCTCTCACTCCTGGGCAGGTGTTGAAGGCAATACCCACCAGGTATCACCTCAGTCTGCAGCACACCATCATGATGATCAAACCACGTCAAAGTTATCATACAAATGTCATAATGTTCATCAACAATATTGTCATGGAAATCACAGGTTTTGTTCCTCAGTGACTGTGCATTAACACACCCAACTGTGAGAAAGTCACTAGACGTTTTTTTGACATTTCCGAGATTGTTTACATTAACTCCATCGATGTAATCAAACTTTCTCACCTTAGGAACACCTGCACGATTTCCACATTTAGTGACAGCATCGGGTCTCAGCAGGCCAAGTGATTTGAGGTTGTGATAAACGTTTCACGGTAGTCTAGACTCGACCATATTTTCATTAATTATCATCAAAGTTGATGCGTCATAACGAGTGACAGCCATGTTGACCACGCCGTAAGAGCTGTCAAGATGCAAATGTGAAATACGACGCTAACAATGTGTATCAGTCCACATAACCACTGCATAGTTCTTCTCTAATCCCTGTAGAACATAATCCACAAAATTTTGGACTTCAAAAACGATGTAGAATTGTTAAAATCTCAGATATTTGAGAACATGTTTTCCATGCAACCAACACGCGGCACAATGTGAAAAATGTATAGGGTGTGTACAATCTGTGCCAGATACAAGACTCCGCATAGTCCCCCTGCCGGACTCCTCCAGCCCCTTCCTGTTCCGGGACGCCCTTGGTCCCATACTGAG
Source organism: Thalassophryne amazonica (assembly GCF_902500255.1). Taxonomy (NCBI): domain Eukaryota; kingdom Metazoa; phylum Chordata; class Actinopteri; order Batrachoidiformes; family Batrachoididae; genus Thalassophryne; species Thalassophryne amazonica. The sequence continues at coordinate 118,085,468 of NC_047109.1, read as the reverse complement.
TTGGAGTCCGTGTCCAGTCTGCCTCCGTCCCTATGGAGCATCCCTGTTTTCCGTGTGTCCCGACTCAAGCCTGAACACACAACTGATCACTGGTCATCTAGACCCTCGCCTCCTCCTGCTCGGCTATACTGCAGAATCCCTTCTGGTTGCCCTGGTGGATTGCTGGGAAGCACCCATTTGGGGGGGGGGGGGGGGGGGGGGGGGGGGGTACTGTTGTGGTCACTCTTTGTCCTTGGCCTGCCTGTCCCTCTTGTATGTTGTTTGTCTGTTTCCCTCCAGATGGTGTGCTGCATAGCTGAGGAGCACCTTCAACTCATCATCTCCTTGCAGCTGAGGTCAGGGCTGTGAAATGAAAATTGGGAAATCCAAGGAAAATTTGCAGGGGGTCTGGGTGGCGCAGCCCCCAGGTGCCAGGTTCTAGGGCCTGTGGGGCCCCAGAAACCAAATTAATTTTGTATCTAATTAAACATTTTCAGCATCTCCTGGAAGAAAAAAAATCTCAGAAGTGCATATTTAAATGATCCTAGACTCAACCTTTCATTTGAACCGTCAATGATGATGTTGAAATAACAGAATATGACGTGGAAGTAGGACCTGGAATGATTTTCCTTTTAATTGTAAACCAAATTATGCATTAACTGAGAACAATTAAACTACATGAAATTCATGAAGCATTTCAAAACCACAGCTAAAGCTTGGAGAATATTTTGAAAATTGTGGTAAAATATCAATAACATACATTATAGTAAAAAAGCCACATATTCTTGTGTAAATTCCTGTAAATCCATTCAAAGCCACAATGTCTTTTTTCCAATGAAAGCAAGTCTAGATTAATAATAAAAAGTCACATAATGTCTAAAATCCTGTTTGAACAGCAGAATGTTTATTTTCCAGGGAGAGAAAAAGTTTTACTGTGTTTCTTGATGGCACAGTTCACTTTTCCTGTTTATCTTTCAGATGTGTTCATGAAGCCAGCAACAATTCCACGGATTCTTGTCCTTGTCAAGCTTTTTCAGTCTTTCTTGCCATCTTCCCTCTGTCCGACGGTGCTCCATGACACAGACGTGCTGCAAAATTCTTCTTTTAAAAGCTTCAGAGCTCTAAAAGTTTGTGATGTCCACATGCTATGTTTAGCTTAAGCGTCTTGTAGGAGCCACACAGCATCACCGCAGCAACCAACCAGTCCCACTTTACGACAACAGTTGCAACAGCTACGCTTTGAGTGGCATTTTTCCTCCATGAAGTTCCGCGGATCCGAGGACACAGATTTGTATCTCTAACACACAGATCAACGTCCGCGGACTTAGAAAACTTGCACAACGTCATAAAAAAAGGAAATGCTTTCTGAGAGGCATTTTAAAAACTCAGTGATGATCACAATTACAGAGAACAACACTAACACCTCCCCTCCCCATGATGAAATCCGTGGAATTCCTCAGATCCGCGGAGTTTTCACAGCCCTGTGAGGTTCATGAGCTCCTGATCAAGAGCAGGTTACTTAAACTCCAGCTTTGAGCTCACTCTGCCAGATTCTTCCATGACCTTGCCAACGTCAGATTCTCAGCCTGCATGGGTCAGATACTACTTTGAGATACTGTTATTTCAACTCTGATGCTTCCATGTGCTCTACGTTCTGAGAGATTCCCTGAGGCACCTCTGTGAGACGTCTGAGCTTCCCGTAGCTCATCTTAAAGGTAACCTGGCACCTCTAATTTCTGTAATAGAGCTCTTTGACCTTTGGTGTTACCGGACGCCTTCCTGCGTGGCTTCCACGCTGCAACATCTCGTGGCATCCACGGCACTATCTGCGCGTCACTTTGGACTCACGGCTGTGCCACTGCTCCTCAGCACTCAGCCTCAGAGCGCGCTGCTCTGCTCCGTTCAGCTAAGTTCCTGCCGCCTCTGAGTTTGTAAGATTCCGGCTCTCAATCTGCTCCTGTGAGTGCCTGTGCATTACCAAGAACTGTATGAACTGTTATGCAGATCTGGACTTGAATTTTGAAAAGCTTCCAAAAAGATTCTTTGCCACTGAGAAATGGGGACACTTCACACATTTTAGTCTCACAATATGCGACTATCTGAATTGAAAATTGTAAATAAGGTGGATTAAATATTGTTGGATGATGGGTTCAGTTGTCGATGGTACACTGAAAACTTCGGTTTACACCCTTGTTTGATTCCAGAGCCAACAATCCTTTGCTCCATCCTTCTCTGCGTGTCCTGCTCTTTCACTGTGACCGATCTGGATCTAAACAGAGATTCTGGAGTCCTTACAAGAGTATTTTTTTAAACCATTGAGACAGGCCTGCCTGGATGGTTGCCAACCAGGACCCAGGACGGTTCTGTAATGTGGATATGGCGATGCACAGAACCAGCCCACGCAACCAGACCTGACCGACACAGGTCCATTTTTAACATGTGGACCTACAGTACATCTTCAGTGATATGCCTCTAATCTGTGCACAAAATGTACACATATGATAGATGCTAAGGAAAGCTGGAATCTTTCCCCAAAATCAACAGCATACACAGCAAAACCTGCATTCTAGAATGTCCTGTGTTGTGGTATCCATCTCCAGCAAGATGTGGATCTCTTAATGTGTAGCAACTTTAATGAAGAGGTCCAGATCAATCAGAGTAAAATTTACTCTGCTGGGATAACATTTGGTCCCAGTCTAAATAGAGTAAAATTCACTCTATTATAGAGTGAAATCAGCTCTACCATCTTGTCAAATTAAGTGTTTCTACTCCAATAAGAGTTGATTTTACACTGAAAGAGAGTATATTTAACTTTATTTGGACTGGGACCAAATGTTATCCCAGCAAAGTAAATTTTACTCTGCAAAATGTATTGTGTGTCATCTGGATCTGGTTGGCAAAAGAATACTACCGCAATTGTTGTCATGAATAAGCAACTAAAACATTTCTAAACAGAACTGGTTACAGATCTCTTGATGGATGATCTCCAGATGAGACACATCTGGGCAATTCTGTGGTAACAGAATTACAATGACAGCAAACTGTGGCCATATTTTAGCTTACAATGAACAATTTGCTCTGATTATAACCCTGTTACCATAGATTTGCCCATCTAGAAGTTTACAGTATGACAACTGGGCCTCTTGTTGGTCTTCAAGACATTTTGCTGCTCATCCAAGTGACTTCTGCCCACTACATATTATGGTTGCAAAACGACTACAGTTGCTGTAAACGTTAAGATAACTGGTTACAAAAGAGGAGCATCCAACCTCTGACTGCTCTTCCTGAACTATTAAAACAAATGTCCAATAGCTGTTGGATAGAAACCCACACAGTCATCCCCAAAGAGTGTAATGATGCTGTAAGACACAATCTGGCAACCATTAAAATGTAGAACAGGCCACAATACAGGCTAAGCGGTTCTGTAATCTTTGGTCATCGCTGGATGTACGGTTCATCATGCAAAAGAGCATCTTCACCCCCTGCAGCTTCAAGTTGTGACCTACCTCCCCGGTTTTAGAGTTCCATGTAAATATAGTGTATAATGACACACTGTCAGAGAACAGATGCTATTATGGCCATCCGAGCAGGCAGAGGTCATACTCACCACCCCGCCCAAAGGAGGAGCCGCCTCACCATGGTGGTTAAAGGCCCTGCTTTCACCCTGACCAAAATGACAGACGTGACTTTATCTTTACATTTTGGCCAGGGTTTGAAAATGCTGAGAGTCCTGTCTGAAGCACACGAGGGCCGATGCAGGAACCGAACGGTGGTGGTGTCGCACCGCTTTTCTCAGTTCCTTTTCACACACAGCTGCCACCATATGTTTTGGTGGCATCTGTGGGGGTGTCCAACAGACTTCTGTACACAGTGATGGTGATTATCAGAAACAGGCAGAGAACATCTGGCAGCATCCTTCACATTCCAACTTCAAGCTGATCCAAGAAGACATTTACAAAGTTTCCCCTTTGAAAGCTCAGCTGGTGATAGGCTGTGTATTTGACGAGAAACAGTCTGGTCATTGTTAATGTCAAGCACCCCGCTTCAGCTCTACTTCACAACCATTCCAATTGTTTTTACAAGCCACAGTTCAAAATACATTCAGCCAACTGGCCTTTTTAAATAGAAGAGTTTATTACTTGGACGCCTAAAGAAACATCTCTGATGCAACATTTCTTTTATTGCACACAAAAACATCCCCATAATGTTCACAAATTGTTTACAACTGATCACATATTGGAAGCAGTTGCACCAATGAGCATGGACGTTAAGTACGTGGCAGAACATGAACTCTGCGCTTCAAAATGTATCCAATTAATGCAAAGAAATGGCCAAAAGTAAATACAGCAAGAATTGTTCATGGTTTTCACAAGATTCTCCAACTGCTGTTATAGATTAAAACTAAGGGACTTTCTGTGCTGCCCAGATATGACTTTAAGTCATCGTGCTGAGACAAGTTGCAGTGCGCTCGCCTTCTATCTGAAGACCCAACATCTGACACGCTGTGAACTTATTAACGCTGCTCTGAAGTGGTGCACACAGTGCATTCAGCACTTCCAATGCTAATTAAAAGCAGATACTTTCATCCAAGAGGAACTATGGTCTTGATCAAGAGCGAGCAACAAGAGCTAAGATCGAGCAGGGTTACTTGCAAATGATCTCCTCAGCAGGTGTTTCAACTGTTGAGCTGTTTCCTTGAAATTAAAGTTGTAGTCACACTGGGACAGACTGAGTAAACCGATTCAAATGATTTATGCAGTGGGAAAACCGCCTAACCCGTCGGTCTGATCTGTTTGGTGCTCGGATGGAATGAGCGAACAACCACTGAATGCGAGTGCGCCGCACTTCCAGATGAAACAGAAGATCAACAGATAACGCACGGATAAAACCAACATCTACTGGACATCCGCTGGCAAGCTACCGAACAAGTACAGGACAAAACAGTTAAACTACCAGAGAAGTTCTCAGTTTGATGTCTGCTCAAAGTTTTGAGACCGCACAATACTTTCCAATGTACTTGCCAGAGATCAGCTGATCAGCTGTTCTGGGGGTTCTCCCCCCAGAAAAATTTGAGATGTCAGATGCATTCTGGTGCTTTTTCTGGTCTATTTACCCACCAATCAAATCCCCCCAAAATTTTAATTTTGTTGGGTCAGGTCAGTTTTTCCACTCCGTCTTTTCACACAACTTGTATTGTGCTACCAGCCTTTAATCCAAAAAAGCATACATTGTGGTTCAGAAAACTACACCGTAAAATAAATGACAACTCAAAGAACTCAAAAATAATAATGATTCTCAGTATCAATTCAAATGGAACAACAGGAGTATTTATGGCACAAACTTGTTCAATCTTCACTCACTTGTGAGTTTTCCCAGTTTTGGCAGGAGCTTTGGAGCTATTGATGATCTGTTTTCAAATTCTTGGCCACCTTAAAATCCTTACAAATGTGTTCTTACTTCAAGAAAAAAAAATTGAAAAAAAAAAAGAGGTGCTTTGCCCTCTTCAGGTCAGTGGAGTGTCCTTGCCTCAAGTGGAGGAGTTTAAGTATCTCGGGTCTTGTTCACGAGTGAGGGACGGATGGAGTGTGAGATCGATAGACGGATCGGTGCAGCAGCTGCTGTGATGCGGTTGCTGTATCGGACCGTCGTGGTGAAGAGAGAGCTGAGTAGGCGTTCAAAGCTCTCGATTTACCGATTGATCTACGTTCTGATCCTCACCTATGGTCATGAGATTTGGCTCATGACAGAAAGGACGAGATTGCAAGTACAAGCAGCTGAGATGAGTTTCCTCCGCAGGGTGGCTGGGCACTCCCTTAGAGATAGGGTGAGGAGCTCGGTCACTCGGGAGGAGCTCAGAGTCGAGCCGCTGCTCCTCCACATCGAAAGGAGTCAGTTGAGGTGGCTCGGGCATCTTTTCTGGATGCTCCCTGGACGCCTCGCTGGAGAGGTGTTCCGGGCACGTCCCATTGGGAGGAGGCCCCGGGGAAGACCCAGGACACGCTGGAGGGACTACATCTCTCGGCTGGCTTGGGTACGCCTTGGCAGGCCGGCCCAAGCCTTTATGGGGCCTTAAGCAGAATTTCATCTGGGGGCCCCCCTACCATCACCTCAGCACCAGATGCCTCATTATTCCATAGGCTACACTGTTATGTGTGTAATGTACCCACAATCATTAGCATTATTTGTAATTATCTCACATCATACAGGTGTCATTCTTGTTTTTAACCTTAAAGGGGTAGAAAACTCATAAATATGTTTTAATTAACTTCTACATACAGAGTGATGTATAAGTATGGCTCATTAATTTAACTATTTGAAAGTAACATCAGCAGGCAGGAGACTGCATTTATAGTAAACACGTTAAATAGTTTAATTTCTTTCAGATGTGCAATGGTGTGCAAAATGTTCAATAACCAAATACAAAATAGAATCAAATGACATTCACATTATCTTACAGAAAAATAAAGTTGTAATCAAAATTAAATACTTAAATAATAAATACAATACTTAAATAATCTCCAAAATGAACATAGAAATCCACAACATAACAACGTGTGTACATAGCAATGCACAAACATTGCACTGGGGACTATTGCTTTAACTTTGGCCAGCAAACCTTTGAGAGCTGAGCTACTTTTCCTTTTGCACCAAATTAATCTGAGTTGATCTGCCCTGCTGTTTAAGTTTTTCTTCGTAAGGAAGACTATCAAATGGCTTCACCAAAATCCGGTCCACAACATTCAAATTGTCTGCCATTATGTGCAGCTTGCTACCTACCTAGCTAGCTCGCTAGCTGGGACTGGCGCGAGGCTCGTGTGAAGTTTGTCCGCCTGTGAGCGCTTTGTGACGGTGGAGGAGCTCAGCAGCACCCGCTGCTCGGTAGGAACAGAAACTGAGATAGAAGACAGTCTCAAAACACAAGCAGCTACAAAAAAAACACCAGAAATAGAAGCTCGATTTGCCGCTAGTCGTTTTTAACAAAGAAAATGCCGCTAAGAGGATTAAGAAAGTCTCCGGTTCAACTCAGAACAGAATGAAAATTAAAAAATGCTCCCACGGATGTTTACACCAAAAGATCGCTGATTCGCTCATTTCGCTGTCAATCAAAAAGGGATTCAGCCTCAGACAGATCATCCAATCATCGTGCAGAAGTTGAGCGTCCGGGCCAACCGAGGCCCGCCCACTGCCCCATAGACCCCCAGACACACTGAGCGTCTGATGGGCGGGACAAGGCCCAGCATTTATCCAATGGCTCGTCTCGTATCGCTGCATGCTTTGTGTCACTATTGAAGTCTGTCACACTGTTTAAAGCACTGTGAAGCTGCGGGTTTGAGTGAGAGGAAAGCCGCGTCGTTCCCAGTGATAAGAAGCTGATTCTGAATAAAAGTTGAGCGCGTTGTAGCGCAAATTTAGTCAATGACATGTACACACAACAGTATATATTTGATCACTTATTTTTTGACATTTTAGGGGAAGCTGAGCTTCACTTGCAGTCTTCGCAAATAATGACAACAAAAATTGTAATATTGGACATGCAAACCTACCTTTGTCTTGTTGTTTTTTCTCGTCTTCCAACTTCTTTTTTCTTTTCTCCGCTCCAGAGGGATAATTTCTTTTCTGAGACATGATTTACACTCACTTTATTCCTCATGATTATTCATCGACCTCCTGACACAAGCGGTGCATCTAAATTTGCCGAACGGTGGCAGCAGCCAACAGGAGGCATCAATTAACCTAGTATTGGTATTTTGTCAAAATTAATTTATTTTTTTCAGGTGTAATACAATTTCATTTCAATTATTCAATATTATTTTAATTTCATGTATATATTTTTTTTTATCCCAATAGAGCGCTTCGCTCTCAGACTGCAGGCTTACTTGTAGTTCCTAGGGTTTGTAAGAGTAGAATGGGAGGCAGAGCCTTCAGCTTTCAGGCTCCTCTCCTCTGGAACCAGCTCCCAATTCGGATCAGGGAGACAGACACCCTCTCTACTTTTAAGATTAGGCTTAAAACTTTCCTTTTTGCTAAAGCTTATAGTTAGGGCTGGATCAGGTGACCCTGAACCATCCCTTAGTTATGCTGCTATAGACGTAGACTGCTGGGGGGTTCCCATGATGCACTGAGTGTTTCTTTCTCTTTTGCTCTGTATGCACCACTCTGCATTTAATCATTAGTGATTGATCTCTGCTCCCCTCCACAGCATGTCTTTTTCCTGGTTCTCTCCCTCAGCCCCAACCAGTCCCAGCAGAAGACTGCCCCTCCCTGAGCCTGGTTCTGCTGGAGGTTTCTTCCTGTTAAAAGGGAGTTTTTCCTTCCCACTGTTGCCAAGTGCTTGCTCATAGGGGGTCGTTTTGACCGTTGGGGTTTTTCATAATTATTGTATGGCCTTGCCTTGCAATATGGAGCGCCTTGGGGCAACTGTTTGTTGTGATTTGGCGCTATATAAGAAAAAAGTTGATTGATTGATTGATACTTTCTCACAAGTTGATTGAACGTCTCGGTGCTCTCGGGGCCCCCTGGTGGCGTGGAGGCTCTAAGCGACCGCGTAGTTGGTGTATGCCTTGGGCCGGCTCTGGTGTGGATCGGGAGGTCTGGGCGGTTTTGCTTGAGCTGCTGCCCCGCAACTCGACTCCGGATAAAGCGGAAGAAAATGGATGGATGGACTTTTCTTGTAGTTATGGCAGTAACAACTATAGCTTTATTTGGTAAAAAAAATAAATAAAGATAGCTTGAACACTCAGCTGGACAGCGACTGATTCAACATCAGCTACAGCTAAAAAGCTAATTTAGCTGATAAATTAACGTTATGTATTATTTTCACTCACTCACCTTTTTGTCCGTTGATCAAACTCATTAATCTTGTGGTTTAGACTTAAACTCACATCTCTATGCTAACGGCATTAGTATTTTTTAGCAGCAGGGAGCTTCACCTGTTGTCTCTACTTAATGCATGATTACTGGTGGAAAAACACAACTCATAACTTTTAATGTCCACAACAAAGTAAACCATGAGGAGACCCACCGCGAGCGCACTCCCCCAAAATATGATTTAATATACTTTAAACGATAACCGCCACCAACTGTTTGGGCACGGAACTGAAATGAACTGAATGAATGGATTCTGGCGTGTTGTCAAAAATAACCCAGAAACGTTCACCACGTAAGTAAAAACCCAGTTCTCCAGTAATTTCTGAGAACTTTCATCACTGGTTGCTCATACGTTTCCTCAATCAGTCACAGTTTGATGGCTGCTTAAAGTCCTCCAGGATCATCTGTGAAATTACCTGCTGAGGTGATCGGCAGCAGTGTTGTGGCCTTAGTTCACTGGTTAACATTCAAGTCCCCCAAAAACACAGTAAGATAGGAAGCACCAGGACCCTAAAGACCTGGATCGCTGCTCTCCTCCAAACTTACTGGCTGTCTTCTTTAAGCAAACTTCATATTGGAAGAAGCAAAGTGTACTTTGATGGAGTGTGCTTACTGTTTACAGCACAGGTTCCCAACATTTTAGTCTTCAGAGGCCCCCCGCCGGACCTAAGACAGGCTGAGGTTTATAGAATACAGAATTTAAAAATTAGACCTCTGTTGCTTTGTAGTGTAGACATGGTTCAGATGCAAAACGATCAAGATCGTGACATGTGCTTCCACCTCCTTGCAGTGCAGCCTCAAGGATTTAAGAGAAACTCATAACAGAACTGCTCAAGTCACATCTAAAAAACAACCCTGGAGATGTTTAGGAGCACACAAACAGATGTAAAGTATTTAGCACCAACAGCATCAAGATCTTTGTACTATAAATAAAAGTTCTGGAGCCTGTTCTTCTGACTAAACAACTCTCATGCACAGCCTGCAGTTTTATCGTGAGCCACTCTGACTGCAGTACCTGCACAACACGCAGGTAGGCTGCATCGTGCACGTGTGCACGTCACTGAAGACCAGAGAGCTTAAAGAAAAATCCCTGTTGGGACCCGTCAGTCCTCCAAGTGCATGTAAACACAGGAGGTCCAGGAACTGGATAAAAAGTGAACTGTTTGTTTCACGTTTTCAAAAGGCTATTTAGGAGTCATCACACACACACACATGCACGCTCACACAAAAATCTGACTATCTGGACACATTAAATTCTACACGTTCACATAAAGTTCTAATAAAGAAGCAACATTTCTTGAGATATTAATGAAAATGTGAACTTTTTTTGGTGGATAAATCCAAGAAAGCACACACATCATCAGTTTGTGTGCTTCAGTATTTGCGATCAGAATCTCTGAGCTTTCTTCCCACGAGGTTCTCTATCTGGTCTGGGCAAGATCAAGAAGTCACTGGTTAAATGGATTCACGGGTCAAAGTAACAGATTATCTTTAAACATGCTGAAACAGTTCATAATCCCATTGGACATTTTGATGTCTGGACTACATTTATATTGCCAAGTCCGCCCAGGTTCTACGCTTTTTACTCTTTTAATTCATTTATTAGTAATTGGAGCATGCCGCGGCCTCAACTTTACCTAAAGTCTGGGTCTTTTAGTGAAGTTTAGGGCTAGTGGCCGGTGATCACCTTAGTATTTCTCCTGTTTTTCTTGTTTAATGCTGAAAAATTATACTTTATTTGCTGTCTTTCTGCTGCCTGATTGTTTTTTTCTCTCTGTTTAAGGTGCAGCTCTATCCAGAGATGGGAGTGATGTCTTCTTCTGCAGGCCTCCTGTCCTGGACATCAGCATGGGCTCCCAAAATCTCCTAAAATTTCCTGTATATTCGTTTTGTAATTTGTGTCTGTATCATGGTCCAAGCAGAGGGTCACCCCTGAGTCTGGTTTGCTTGAGGTTTCTTCCTCAAATCATCAGAGGGAGTTTTTTCTTACCACTGTTGCCTGTGTGTTTGCTCTGGGGGTTGGTAAGGTTAGACCTTGTGTGAAGTGCCTTGAGGCAACTTTGTTGTTATTTGGAGCTATATAAATGAAAATAAATTGAACAGAATAGTGTACATGCCAAAAGGACTTCATGGATCATGTTAAAAGTTGCTCATGTAGATTATACTTTGCAAAGACGTCGCACAGGTTCCAGGCTGGGCTTGGTGGTGCAGCTTAGAGTAAGTCTTGGTCTTGCCCATTCATTCACAGGTTGACATCTCACATGGCAGCATAAACTGCACACCAAGAGATTAAAGGTAATGAAGGTAAGTCACACTGTTTTACCCACATTTTCCAGTCTGGTTGGGGGTTTGAATTCATGAGTCTCTGCGCACCACGTCCCTGTGTGTCCCATTTAAATCAAATCGGACACCTGAATATAATGACTTTTGTAATTTAAGGGGCTTTAAAAGACATTTGCTGTGCATATTCTTTAATTCTATGATGCCATTCTGAGCTTACTTTGGGCTCTCCTGACTGGATGAGAAATCATTCTTATTATGCTGTTTCTTCACTGCACAATATTAAACGCTGTTTTCCCCACAGGCATTAAAGTGCTTACATGGGAGTCTCCGAGCTCTTTCTGTGTCACAAAGTCAGACCGCACCGCCGCAAAGTAACAGTTGCTCATTGCAAATTGGTCCATCGCCAGGCAGGTCCTAATTTTGCCGCTGTTTTCTGTTTACAAACAGGCCGTCAGAGCGGCAGCACGGTTAAAGACGATGCCATTTCTCACCAGCGTCCCTTAATGGAAGCTTCGGCAGAAATCCAGTTTCTGACAGGCAGGTTTCACAGTCACTCAGTGGCTCTCTGTGATTTTAGGTTTCTCAGAAACAAGGAGCATAAAGGACACCATGAGGCCACAGAGGCCCAGAAGGATTTCATGACTCCCGTATATAAAACCTAAAGTGGCACAAGACGGACAGGCGGTGCAACAAAGCAGGGAAGAACAATTGTTTTTTTTTCCCTTAATGGAAGCACGGGTAAAATGGAAAGACAATTAAACTTTACAACAGGACTCAACGTTTTGCACTGTGGCCTGATGTAAAATTATATGACTTTCCCAAAAGTTTAAACTACTTTGTGTGTTTTTACATTTTAAGTCAGGGATGAACAGGGCTGAGCAGTCTGCATCAGAGAAAAAAAAAAAACAAAAAAAACCACACACACACACTATATATATATATATAAAATAAAAATAATAAGCAATAATTGTACTTTAATAAGCTTTTGACCATCAATCCACTCAAAGATGAAGAAGCATCTGCTGATCCTCCGGACAGTCGACGCCCTCAGCATCAGACAGAAACTGGTTCTGTGATGATAAGAGAGCGTTTCGTAACGTTGTTTCCTGGCACTGGCTACTGATCGCACATAAACTTTGTTCTTACATATGAACGCTTTGGAAATAAGAAGACCGATAAATAAATATGCAATTCTTCTTACTTTCTTCTAAAGATGTGCACAGGAGCATTTCAGGAATGAGGCTCGTTATGTGGTAAAATACTTCCCAGCATCACAGAAGGTTTAGTGCTCAGATAATTTATCAAGATTTCCCCGATCTGTGACATCTTCATCGAAGTCAAAGCGTAGAGAGACATGTGGAGTAGAGGCGAAGCGGTTGTGTGCTCCCAGGACACAAAAAAGAAGAAATTCCAAGTATTAATCCAAGTAACCACAGACTCAGACGAGTTTATTTTATTTAAGAACCACGGGCCGGTTATATTAGTACAATATGGTTCAGCTGATGTCAAACTAAATAAAGACTAGAGCAGCAACAAAATCAATCACAAGTAACAGCACACAGAGCCAGACGGCCACAATCTCATCTTGGTCTGTTTTTCCCCATAGTTTCCAACTTACCTCAGAAACGGAAATTAATTTAGGTGTATTTTGCAGCCAACCTGAAGCCAAAGTACAGTATCGACACATAGAAATAGATCAAGCCACTCCCACAGTTGTCATTTTCCCCTTTGCAATGGAATAAGGTTACCTAATCCAGAGGTACTTTAAGAGTCTTTTCACTGGAGACCAAGAGGGACATGGAGTCCATCTGGATACTGCTTCCCGATTGGATGGTCAACAAAGTGTCTTTTCCTGGCTGCCCTCCACCGAGTGGGACTGACAGAGAGGAAAGAGGAGAGTGCAGAGTTCAGGACTACCAGGAGTTGGCCCTGGAAAAGGAGAACGCTTCAATAAGTTAATGTGAATAACTTGGCCGTCAGCGGCAGATGGCAGATGAGCAGGAAAACTGAAGTTGGATGGAGGAGATCCCGACCAGGGAGCAGGAAAGATGATGTTTACCGGATTCAAATAAGTGTCCTTTCACCAGACTAAGGCAAGGAAAAAAAGTTTCCAGTTATGCCTCTTTTTTGGGGGGAGGGGGGTAGTAAGGTTGGAATTTATTTATTTTTATGTTACTGGAATCCCATTTGTCATCTCTGGACGTGCAGAGCGCAGCTTTAATGCATTGTTTTCACAAAAAGACAGACTAAATGTCAGCACTGTGCAGTGGGGTGACAGACGATCTTTGAAATTAAGCTGTAATCCACACACATACGGGGACAAACGCTGCCTCTGACACAGAGCTGTTTGCTCAGGCAGTGCACAATATTTTCCACATAAGAAAATATCGCATGAGGACAGCTTGTGCTGTGAACCCACTGATGATGTGATGGAGGGACGCCGGCGCTGCACCCGGGGCGCTGGACGACCCCCCGCCTGTGGCGCTAATGACTGCGTGGTCATCTCAATAATGCACTTTGTTTTTGATGCTGTTCTGGATTTTTCTGTTTTTGTTTCTTCACCTTTATAAAACTTTGTAAAAACCTTGGAACTGTTGAACGGCCTAAGCTGAGGGTCGCCCCTCTGAGTCTGGTCTGCTTGAGGTTTCTTCCTCAGTATCATCAGAGGGAGTTTTTTCTTTACCACTGTCGCCTGTGTTCTCGCTCTGGGGGTTGGTAAGGTCAGACCTGACTCATGTGAAAAGCCTTAAACTGTAGGTGACACAATATGTAATGTTTTAATGAGTATTTAAGACTAAAATTAAACAACAGTTTGAAATTTATCCTTTCCTGGTGTGCAGTTACTGAAGAGATAAATATTCGGATTTTGAACTGTGCGCCACTAAAAATCAGGAACTTCCCAGCGACTCTCAACATTGGAGAAGAAGCAGGAAGTGATCACAGCACAGGAACCATAATCTTAATAGTCCCATTAATTTATGGATTAAATTTATGGATTTTTACAGGCTACTGACAGCCTCATTTCCACTGAGCGAGTTGGGTTGGTGGTGCACGTTTTTATACGTGTCAGAACGGTTCATTTTCACCAACAGAATCCTTTTGATTGGCAGGTGGAGCACTTTTATTGACGAGCGCGCACGCACGGTGTCTGCAGCTTCTCCACAGTCTTAACTTGCAGCACAAACAGGAGAAACTCGATCTATCAGCCACAGACGCAATGAACGGATTACACCTGTAGCTGACTATGCCGGTCGCGGATCAGGACAGCAGAGATTCAAACTATCATAAACTTTTCTTCTGCGAGGACAATGAATTAAATTATTTTCAGACAATGATCTTACTGAAATGGACAGGTAAGACTACATATTTACTCCTTGTGTGAATGGCTTTAATATTTAATAACGTGTGCACAATATAATAAAAGGTGCGCACATTCTCTCCACATGCAAAACATTTTGTGACCTCCATACATTACTAACGTACAGCACATTAACTGTATTCAAAGAGCTGGCAAAAAAAGTATCAGCTCCACCCACATGCTGAAATCACCTGCAGTATTTATTTATTAGAGCCCAAGTGAGGACGAAGTCGTCCTACAAGGACCTTATTGTAACTGCCCTGTTTATTATTATTATTTACTTAGTATTCTTTAAACTTTTCAAGCCCAATTTCGACCCTTTCCCATGCTCTAAAACTCACCAAACTTTCAAAGCTGTTCGACCGGATCTGAAATTCTGTATTTTGGGGGTCAGACACATGCTCACAGCAAAATGGAGAAATAGCGCCCCCTACAAATTTTCAAAAGACCCTCCCTATTGGGGGGCTTTTGTCGTAGCCTCACAAAATTTGGTACACATATTTACCATGCTGGGCCGCACAAAAAAAGTCTCTTAATGTCATGGTGAAATGTCGACAGGAAGTCGGCCATTTTAATTTGAAGTTTCGATTTTGAGGTCATTTTTGCCATTTCCATTACTTACATTTGAACAAACTCGTCCTACAGATTTCATCCAATCATCTTCAAATTTGGTACACATCATCATGACCCCATGGTGATCAAAAATTATCAAAAGAATTTCTGTAGGTCAAAAGGCGTGGCTGCTAGCGTTCGTCAAACCGTCGCCGTTCACTTTGCATGGCTGTCACGCCCACATACTTCATCATAGATCCTTCAAACTTGCTGGACATGATGAAGGCTCCGCCCTGAACATCCACATATATTAACTTCCCACCTAACTCATAGCACCCCCCAGTGGTAACAGGAAATGTCCTAATTATACTTAAACAGGTACTGATGTCACATAGTTAACCCCATCAACTTCCTTCCACTTCTAAAAAACATGCAGAACAAGTTGGTGAACGTAGGCAATGATCACCGTGAAGTTACGAGTAACGGCGTCCGTGTGGCGGCGTGCCGAATATCACCCCTTCACCATGAAATTATGTTCTTCCTTTTGACGGCTTTAATTTTGTCATATCATCATGAAAATTAATACACAGGTCGAGCACGACAACCTCTTACAGGTCATAGGGGCGTCGCCCATGGGTGGGGCAAAATGCCTCAATAGTGTCCCCTTGCAACTTTAGGAGTAGGGAGATGAAAATTGGTACACGTGACTTGCATAGACGTACAAAAAAGTCTCTTGCACCATGGGTCTACTCCAAACAGGAAGTCGGCCATTTTGACTTTTCATGTCATTTTGGCGTGATTTCCACACGTATTTGAA
The DNA here is from genome assembly GCF_902500255.1 of Thalassophryne amazonica. Lineage (NCBI taxonomy): Eukaryota > Metazoa > Chordata > Actinopteri > Batrachoidiformes > Batrachoididae > Thalassophryne > Thalassophryne amazonica. The sequence goes on along the minus strand of NC_047109.1, from coordinate 118,069,611 downwards.
CAAACTTCTCCTAGGGATTTTTTCCAATGTACTTCAAATTTCTTTCAGATCATCCAGAGATGATACTGACCAAAAGTTATCGAAAGCTTTTCTCTATGTTGAAGGGTGTGGCTGCTATGGCGCTGCCATTTTCACCCTTTGCCATGGGACATCAAGTCATGATAACTGCTTCATGCTTTGCCTGACTGACTTAAAACTTCACATGTGTGATGAGGGTCGGTCCCTGAACAGAAATGGCGCTGGCCCGGGGAGGTGGTGTCGCTGACACGAGGGCCCGTCCATGACTGCTTGTAGTCCTAGTTTATTTTATAATCACCATTCTGTGTTCTGAACTCTGCCGATATCATCACTGTTGTCAGACTGAAGGTTTTCTTCCAAGGTTTCATCTCCCTCATTGTCATCTAAATAAAACTCAAAACCATCAGTCTGTGTCTCCACAGCTGCTTCAGAATCACCTTCAGACTGGACTAAAAAAAAAAAAAAAAAGCTACACACTAGAAAAAACATTGTCCAAAAACAGCTCGACCTCCACTGTGTTTACAATTGATTTGGGTTTGAATCAGCAGGTCCCGTTCTGGTGACGACGTAGCAAAAATATGGCTACAGCTGAGGGCTGAAATAGAGCGCAGGCTTCAGACAGCTGCTGTTTATTCTTCACCTGTGTACTTATCCCGACTTTTATTGTTCAGGAGTTTTCAAAATATCAACATTTCATCATTTTTAGTGATTATCTGTGCACATTTTGTGGTGTCACCTACACTTTAAGCGGCTTTGTGTGATTTGTAGCTGTATAATGACACCTAAATCACACCTAACCAATCGAAACGTTGCTTCTCTTGCAGAATAGTTGCATTAGCAAAACTTGCATTCTGATTGGCCATTACAGTTGATGCCAAAAAATAAATAGTCAGTCAAGCAACCGAAAACACCCCCCCACCGCTATATATACAAAGGCCTAATGTCACCCAACAATTTGAACCACGACAGGCTGCACTTTTTAAAAGCCGGCATAAAAATCAGCCTCATGTGGTCTGATTACAAGTTAGGAGCTCTAAGTACAGGTGTGAAGGCACCAAATACCAGAAGTTTCAGGATTCAGATACTCCAGGCAACATTCAGAGACACAAGTCCACATCTACAGTTAAACAGTGACCTGCTAAAATTCTCTCGTTGCCACTGCATGAACAAATTCTACTCTATTCACACATCAATGTGCCACTGTTAGGACTTGGTCAATACAGCCGGCTCACAGCAGACTGTGAATACAGACTGTTAAGGCCACATGCACTGTTTGCTCAACTCAGTTTATCAAAGTAGAATGCGTTGTGTGTTTTATTGTGCAGCATTTACACACTTGCAACACATTTTGCTGGGAAATTGTTTACAAACAATTCAAGTCCAAAATAAATTCCATCAAATGTGACAAATTATGATAAAGAGAACGGCTCAGAATACTGAAGGATTATTAACTGAGCAGGTTAATAGTATGTGTGTGTATATATATATATATATATATATATATATATATATATATATATAGAAACACAATTGCCCAAATATGAAAGCTGCTGACGGTTTTGGGCTCGGAGTTTCTTCACCTCCATGAAGAATTTGCTAACAGATGGTCCGGTCGTTAGCTGGTAAACGTTCAATCTGTGTGTTTTTTCGACATTGTTTAGATATTTCTGGAGTACGCTCATGTCCGACTTGGTTTTTCTAGTCGTGTTTTTAGCTTTCTGGTTTGCAACAAATGGGATACGCATTCTGGACAGATTGCCATGGTAACAGTCTGATATGGGAAAATATCAGACTGGAAATCAGCCAATCAGAGAGCACGTAGCATCGCAGCCATATAATAATGAGATGACTGACCTTTAGTTTGTTAAATCAAGAGCTAAATTCTAACAAAACCCAAACACACAGTGTTTGTGTGGATTCAAGGTGGCGTAGAAACACAGAAGGATTTTCCTATTAAGGAAACAGATGAAATCTAGACCAGAGTCCCCCGTATTCCTTCTGGAAACCTCCAGTAGAAACTTCACATCTTCTTTAACAAAAGGTTCTTGGGAGTCTTGGTTGCTTCCCTCACTAGTCTACTGTGTGCCCTGCACAGTTACTCATGTTTTAAGAACTGCCAACTCCAGACAGACTTCCCATATGGTACCATACCTGCAGTACTGTACTTCCATACCTACAGTACTGTATCGCCGAGGTGTTGGACTGAACGCTGCAGAAATCCTTTCCTGCCGGCTGCATCAGACTTTTTAACTACCAACAGTAGTATGTATTTCCTTCATTCACAAACTTTTAAAAACAAAATTGTACAAAAATAGAATAAAACACAGCAAAAAGATTAAAAAACATAATAAAATAGTATTGAAGTATTGAACACATCACTGTTTTTGTCAGTAACTACATTTCTAAAGGTGCTACTGACATGAAATGAACTGACAGTACAAGCACACTTTGAATTGTTTCATATCATCTTCGTGGTGATGTATTAAAAACTGTGTTACTATCCAAATACGTATGGATCTGACTGCATACTGTTAAGTCAGGTGTGAAAAAAGTGTTAAAAATTATATGAAAGTAAGTAAAGCAAAGTAATTGGGGCTTGTGTACCTAAGAGGAGGTCAGTAGTTGATCATCTTCTTAATGGCGTCGAAGCACTTCCACTTGTCAGGGATGTAGAAGGGTTCAAAGATGTGAGGGAAAGGAGTATCATAGCCACAGACTCTGGTGATGGGAGCCTCCAGGTTTAAGAAACACTCCTCCTGCACATGTAGAGAAAGCGGCCATAAAAACCTCAGCATAACGATAATTACACAGCATCAACTCAAAGGGGGGGGGGGAGCCATCGTAGCAGTGATGAGCGAGACGCAGGGTTCAGCCTGGACAGACCACCAGTCTATCTCAACGCATACACACACACACAAACACTTTATTTTGGGGTGTTATTAGAATGCAATGAGGCATTTTGAGCACCATCAGGTTACCACATACACACATGAACAGAATAACAGACGTTTGGAAGAACTACAAATTTGAAGCTACAGTCAGGCCCATGAATATTTGAACATTAAAGGTTTTTATTTTTGACACGTCCCATCATATATGCATATGGAACTTGAAAGAAAATAATGAATATGAGCCTTAAGTGAAGTCTTCCAGCTCTGATTTCAGGATGTTTATCGATCTGAGTAATTTGTTGGGTTGTACTTTTGAAACACTGCAGATCTGCAGCAGAATACAGTGCATTTGATAAAGGTCAGGTCAGGTCAGGACTATTTTGGGATGTTATTAGAATGCAGTAAGACATTTTGAGCACCATCACGTTACCACATACACACATTAACAGAATAACTATCATGCAGTGATCAAGCAAAGGTCTGTTATGTACTCGGATTTATTTGCACGTTTGCAGTTATTCCCATTAGCAGAATGTTCTCATTGTCCCGTACATAGTTCCACACCTGGATCCATGCTCATAGTTTGTGGGAAACCAACAAGCTTCTCTGTTCATCTTGTTGACAGCAAATGGCAAGAAAATACTCATCCACCGAACTATGATCAAAGTAATACTGTAACCTTTTCTCGTACTTAAACCGACTCCAACTTTGCAACACTGATCAGCTTCACTTAAAACAACATCTGAAGTGTACATTTCTCAGCCAAAATGGCTCATTCAGGCTTTTTGGAGCTGGACAGTGTGCAGGCAATTTGGCCAGAGTGCAAAACAAGCCATCACTCCTGACTGCAGCAGCTTTGACCTCTTCCCCGTGGAGACAAAGTACAACGAATTTGGCCAAAACACTGAAAATGGGACAACCCCCCTGAGGAGTTAAATGAACATGCTTGGATGCACACACATAGGCTTCGAGAAGAAGATCAGAACGAAGCTTTTCCACAGTATACCAACCTGCAAACTGGAGCAACTAACAAATGTTTGGGACTGAGCTCATTCTTTCTGTAAAGGTTGCGGCTTGTGTGCGCGTGTACGGTGAGTATTGCTCTGACACCCAGCGACAGTGTCACCGATTTATCCATCCGTGTCATCCAGGATAATGAAAACCCAATCAGCTGCCAGGTGTTTGTCGTGTTTTTGAGTCCAGGGAAACGTCAGACTTGAGGAATCCTTTGTGCATTAGTACATTTAGTACAGAGTGTGTAAAAATTCAACATAACAAAAGAGAGATCAGAGCAGAAGCTGGCAGCTCTGTGCGCCTGTGAGGTTGATAATGTGCTGGAGTCTGGACAACACATGTTTGAAAGAACTACAAATTTGAAGCTACAAATGAATATTTGAAAATTAAAGGTTTTTATTTTTCACACGTCCCATCATATATGCATATGAAAATGAAAGAAAATAATGAATATGAGCCTTAAGTGAAGTCTTCCAGCTCTGATTTCAGGACATTTATCGATCTGAGTCATTTGTTGGGTTGTACTTTTGAAACACTGCAGATCTGCAACAGAATACAGTGCATTTGATAAAGATCAGGTCAGGACTGGTAGCATGTACTGGTACTATGTGTCATAATGTCCACGACTCTATAAAACAGTCATGGTTCCTGGATGATAACCACACAGTGAAATAACCGGTCCATATCAGAAGTTACCATCTATTTGCTGCAGCCAGGTGAAATGTGGGCGTTTCCCTTTGGCTGAGGTCCTGAACATTAAGGTTAGCACCACATGGCCACAGTGTCGTATAAGACGTTACTACGTTGTGCTTCAGCCTCAATTTTCAAGATCTTGTGGTAAGACAATGTAAAAAAACAAAAAAAAAACCCCAAAAAACAAATATATATATATATATATAAACGCGTTGTTTTGTGTATTGGAAGCAACTGACAGGAGGCCAACGCAGGAACATGAGATCTCAGTTTGGTGCCAGAAAAAAACCCCTAAAAGATCCAAAGGCACTCTGCCTGGCAGTTGGACTGCTGTACTCACACTGGCAGCCGGCTCCACCCGGCTAATTACCTGTGATTAGCTTAAATGAACCTACACTGAATGTCGCCAACTAGCTTTAAAAAAGGGAATTATCCTTTCCTTTCCTTTCTTTCCCCTTTCCTTATAAATCCAAGTTCATTCCAGTCTAACCAGCTGTGTGTGTGTGTTTTCTTTGTTTCTTCATTAGCTAATTCAGCTTTTCACATGCTACACCCCACTATCTTCAGACTTACAATGTGCAAATACTAATTAACCCCCTGAAGCCCAGCAACATGCATCTCCTTCCAACATACACACTTTACTTTCCTACAACCCCAAATCTTAAGAAGTTGGGATGGAAAGGACAATGTAAGAAAAAGTAATGATTCTTACCCAAGCTTCATATCAATAGATGATATGTTCGATATCGCCAACATTAATGAGTGAAGCTCTTCATTATATACCATCAAACAATAATTTAAAACTGAATAATTGTTACAGAACCTCAAAATAATGATAGGCTACTTCACAACTGTCGTTGGGATTTTTTTTTTTTGTCGTAGTGATGAAATCTAAATTAAAAAACTGGAATTGTAGCAGACGCATTTGTCTTTTGAAGAAGAGATCAGTCCCACATACATTTTTTGGCATAACTGAGAATCACAGCTGCGAGTGTCACACAGCTTTTCTGGCCTTTCTTTGTGAGAAAATTACCAATTTAGGATTTTAGTACTATGAAATTTACATTTTTCAAATATTTTCTACTTTAAAATACTCAGGGAAGCTAGTCACAATGTTAGGGATACTCACAAAGCAGGTCTCCACAGTTCGCGACCTTCAAGGATCGAAAGGATCGATTCAAAGTGAGAACGGCGGTGCCACCAGTACCAAAACGTGCAGACTTTTATTTCACATGGGTCGCGCCCTTCAAGGATCGAAAGGATCGCTTCGTCTACCATTGGTTTGTGGCTTTTTCCCCTATGGGCAGATTTTTTGTGCCATTTCTGGTTTGTGCCTTCGTCTACCATAAGAGCAAGCAGCAAAAAAAAACATTAGTGGACTAAAAGTTAGCAAAACTAAATTTAGCAGAAGCTAAGTGGTCTGCTGATGGTTTCTGAAGTTAGCTGAAAAGCTAATCTTCAAACAAAAAAGTTAGTTTCGCTAATTAGTGGTTAGCGCAGGGGTGCCCAAGTTCGGTCCTCGAGATCTACCTTCCTGACACTCTTAGTTGTCTCCCTGCTCCAACACACCTGAATCCAATGAAAGACTCATTAAAAGTCTGCTAACGAGTCTTTCATTGGATTCTGATGTGTTGGAGCAGGGAGACAACTAAGAGTGTCAGGAAGGTAGATCTCAAGGACCGAACTTGGCCACCCCTGGGTTAGTGGATTAGCAGAATGGTGCCCACCACTGCCTATACCTTACTTGTGTGACGCACCTTGAGCCAACTTTGTTGTGATTTGACGCTATATAAATGAAAATAAACTGAAATTGAATAGTGTGTTTCAGACAAAAGGCTTAAAGGGGAACAGAAACGCCAACAGACTATTTATAGTATGAATAAACACAAAAAATGCATTCTTTTGATAGTTCAAGAAGCACTAAAGACCATAAAACATCTAGACAAAACCTTGTTTCAGTCGTGGTTTGAGAGGCTTTGATATCGACCGGCTGCCACCATTTTTGCAGGTCAGGTGGGTGACGTCACTGGTTGGGGGGAAAATGAGCCTCGTTCTGAGATTCCGTGCAAGAAACTCCAACAAAGAGGTTATATATGGCGACTAGAGTCCACACTGCCAATGCTGCCCACTGAACACCAACGTCCCTTCATGAACAGCGACATGACACCTCCTAACCGCACAAAATATTGATGAAGTTCCCGGATGTTAATGCATTTTCAATGAGATTCGCGACTGAACACACTCAGAAAAACACTTGCAAAATACGTGTTAAAATGCCGTTCCGACCTGGATATCGAGCCAGTAAAATTAATTAACATTAAATCATGTCAGGAAAGTATTAAACTTACTCTGACACACACACATTCCCAAATATTAGTGTTGAAAGTTACTTCATTCATCAAGTCAGTGGTGTGTGTGCACATTTCTGTGTGTAAGTGTTGTAAGTGTGGTCTGTGTCCTTGGACGACACGGGCAGGAAACATACACCTGTTTATCAACCAAACGTCACAAACAAAGTGACAAGAAGAACCAAAACCACTAACTTATACTGTCTCCCTTCTTCCTCTGTTTGTGGTTTTGCCAACGTGCAGCTTTCCGACATATTCCACCTGTTTCTTGACGAGATGAATACAACCCCTGGCAAAAATTATGGAATCACTGGCCTCGGAGGATGTTCATTCAGTTGTTAATTTTGTAGAAAAAAAGCAGATCACAGACATGACACAAAACTAAAGTCATTTCAAATGGCAACTTTCTGGCTTTAAGAAACACTATAAGAAATCAGGAAAAAATATTGTGGCAGTCAGTAACGGTTACTTTTTTAGACCAAGCAGAGGGAAAAAAATATGGACTCACTCAATTCTGAGGAATAAATTATGGAATCACACTGTAAATTTTCATCCCCAAAACTAACACCTGCATCAAATCAGATCTGCTCATTAGTCTGCATCTAAAAAGGAGTGATCACACCTTGGAGAGCTGTTGCACCAAGTGGACTGACATGAATCATGGCTCCAACACGAGAGATGTCAATTGAAACAAAGGAGAGGATCCTCAAACTCTTAAAAGAGGGTAAATCATCACGCAATGTTGCAAAAGATGTTGGTTGTTCACAGTCAGCTGTGTCTAAACTCTGGACCAAAGACAAACAACATGGAAGGTTGTGTAAAGGCAAACATACTGGTAAGACCAGGAAGACATCAAAGCATCAAGACAGAAAACTTAAAGCAATATGTCTCAAAAATCGAAAATGCACAACAAACAAATGAGGAACGAATGGGAGGAAACTGAGTCAACATCTGTGACCGAACTGGAAGAAACCGCCTAAAGGAAATGGATTTACATACAGAAAGCTAAACGAAAGCCATCATTAACACCTAAACAGAAAAAAACAAGGTTACAATGGGCTAAGGAAAAGCAATCATGGACTGTGGATGACTGGATGAAAGTCATATTCAGTGATGAAAAAAACTGTGAAAACATTCCTTGCAAAAAGACACATAGGGTCAATGTCATGGCCTGCAAATAGTCCGGATCTTAATTCAATTGAAAATCTTTGGTGGAAGTTGAAGAAAATGGTCCATGACAAGGCTCCAACCTGCAAAGCTGATCTGGCAACAGCAATCAGAGAAAGTTGGAGCCAGATTGATGAAGAGTACTGTTTGTCACTCATTAAGTCCATGCCTCGAGACTGCAAGCTGTTATAAAAGCCAGAGGTGGTGCAAACAAAATACTAGTGATGTGTTGGAGCGTTCTTTTGTTTTTCATGATTCCATAATTTTTTTCCTCAGAATTGAGTGAGTCCATATTTTTTTTTCCCTCTGCTTGTCTAAAAAAAGTAACCGTTACTGACTGCCACAATTATTTTTCCTGATTTCTTATAGTGTTTCTTAAAGCCAGAACGTTGCCATTTGACTGACTTTAGTTTTGTGTCATGTCTGTGATCTGCTTTTTTCTACAAAATTAAACAACTGAATGAACATCCTCCGAGGCCGGTGATTCCATACTTTTTGCCAGGGGTTGTAGAACTTTGATGAGCGAGCTCAGTAAACTACACTCGTCCCCAGCAGAGGACGACCCCAAATAATATTATCTATACTGAGCTCAAACATTCTGCAAGTGTATGAAGAACACTTCATTTTTACCCAGGAATGCAAAAACAAATTCTCAAAAAGCGTTTCTGTTCCGCTTCAAAGGACCACCTAGACCAGGGGTGGCCAAATTCGGTCCTCAAGAGCCACCTTCCTGACACTCTTAGTTGTCCCTGCTCCAACACATCTGAATCCAATGAAAGACTCTTAGCAGACTTTTAATGAGCCTTTCATTGGATTCAGGTGTGTTGGAGCAGGGAGACAACTAAGAGTGTCAGGAAGGTGGCTCTCGAGGACCAAACTTGGCCACTCCTGATCTAGACTGTTATCGGCAACAAGTCCACAATCCAGGGTCTGTCATGGTCTGGGGGTTGTGTCAGTTGCCCTTGGTAAAGTCAATTTGCACTACTGAGATGGTAGCATTAATGCACAACACATTCAGATTTTAGAACAATTTTAGAACAACATATGTTGCCTTCAAGAAGATATATTTTCCAAGACATCTGTGCATTTTTCAAAAAGACAATGCAAAACCACATTCTGTATACATTACAAAGACATGGCTATGGAAGAAGTGGGTACTTTTTAATCAGCATTTTCCATACAGTCCCAACTTTTTTCTGATTTGATTTGAGATTTAATTAATAATCAGTGATTGTTGGTTAGGTTGGATGTGTTCCTTCTAAAAAAGAATGGATTTATTTAAATTCTTCTGATTGCTTTTAAAATAATAATCACAGTAAGCACCTTTTTCTTCTGTATTCTTCATATCTGTCATGTCGGGCGGCAGTCCGACCCCAGGAGCGGGTGAACCCACAATACAAACTCCCGAACCAGGCTTTGAGGTACAAGTCGTCATGTTTATTTCGGGCAGAGGTTCGGTACACAGGTTGTCAGAAAACGGAGCAGAGGCACAAGCAGGGTGAGGCAAAAAGGCAGTCATCTCCAGGCAGGGGTCTGATGCACGGGCAAACACTGGCATATAGGCTGAGGCAAAAAGGCGGCCAAAAACACAAAGCAAGGAACTGGTACACGGCAAGACTAATCAGGACAGAGAACAAAAGGCTGGAGAGTGTGCTGGAAGCGACAACAATCTGGCGAGGGACTGTGAGACTGTGAGGGTTTATATGCATGTGGACAAATTAGGAACAGGTGGTGTTAACAAGATGCACGTGAGAGGAAGGATCCAGAAAGGGGGCGTGGCTAATGAACAAAGATACTATGTTGTGCAAGACAGTGAGGGAAGAGAACACAAGATGGAGAGAAGCAAAGACAAAGATGTGTGAACAGGTGTCAAGAATGTGACTAAATGAAAACACAAGCAGACTGGGACAAAGTGTGAGAGGAGGGCACAGAACTAGTGGAGTGACATGACGTGACAACACAGACAGAGATGCCAGAGGGATGAAGACAAAAATCAGGTGCAGCTTGGAGTGAAACACAAAACTAAGAACTGAGCTACTATGGGATATAATATTACTATGAACAAAAGTAACAATGAAAACTTAGGGCCGAAAAAACATAGCTAGGAACCAGGCATGACATAACTGATCAGGAGACATGAAACAGAATACTAAAGCAAAACTAAACAAGTGATAACATAATGAAAACACAACTGACTGAAGAATACCAAATGAAAACCAGATGACAAAATCAACAAGCCATGACACAAAAATACCAATACTAAAGATCAACAGAAATTAATAGATAACTGAATGATAAACAATGAAAACACAATCTGGCAGAACAAGAAAATAACTAGACAATAGCTAAAGAATGCAAAGTAACAGAGAACCAAAGTAAAATAGAACAGGGAATAAATACATGATAAATAGCTAATAAAACAGAACAGGAGCAGAAAGTGAGTCAAAGAAAGGGGAAGCAAGTAGACCAAACCTGATCACGGCCAAGCATGACAATATCCACCATCCTTTAAATAAATAAATGTTTTATTCCACTGTATTTGTGGAGGTGATAACGTAATTGTCTGTGGCCACCCTCAAGACCTATTCTCTCACTACAGACTAACAAAACAAGGGAAGCTGTAATCTCCTCTAAATACATTTTCTGGAAGTGGAAGAAGGTACACTAGTCTTGTTGTCTGCCAACAGAGCCGGACAGAGACGGGCCACACGACTCCCATTACATTCACAATGTTTATCTTTTGTGAAGTGCATCATTATATGCAATATACTGAAGTGTTGGAGTAAAAATCCAGCCAGAGGACTGCACCGGGAACGTTGCATCTTGAAGTGGGCGAGGATTTTAAAATACTTCACAAACGACTCAGAGGTGCAGTGATATTGCGTGTGCTGTCACATAAAAATGGAAAAAATGGACCTGGCCACACAGATAAAAAGGAAACTGTGATTTTAGATTACTGGTTGAGGTGGAAAAAAATCTGCAGTTGCAGGAAAAAAAGAAAGCAATGATGGAATTATGTAAAAGCCACTGCACAGTCCAAGAGATGGAATGTTGAACAACCATAATTCTTAATAAATAGGCAACCTTCAGTAACATCAATAAGGGAAGGGTTGTGCACAAGAAAATGTGGAACTTTGGGACAATAATGTTAACCAACAACTTATGGTGATGACTGGATGTCTTTGGTACCAGGTTCAAGGAATCCTTGGGTACAGCTGGAATGATTTTGTGTCAAACAGAGACTCAGATGAGACATACTACGTGCATCGTGAGGAAATGTTAGCTGCGATATCTCTGCCACACGTCACGTTTCACACAGGCGCCTCAGTCTTGAGGACCCCAGCAGCTTGAAGAAGGCCAACAGGACGCTTGTGTTTCACCTGCATGGGTACTTCTGAGATGTGTGAATGGACAGGTGATTTGCCTTGCTGGTTACTATCCAGAACCATTCATGGTTCCATCGTGTGATGGAGGATGTGACATGTGGTACCAGACCTGACCTGGACCATGAAACTTCAACAGCTGCATTGGTCTCGTGTGTTGACTAACCACCTGAGGGGTGCATTTGCATTTTTTCTTCCAGGCAGACAAATCACTATCGCTAAACTACTCCAACAGTTTCATTATGGATTATAATCCCTTCTGTGAATACTTTGTTTCATCCTGCCTACCTTATCCAACACAGTCAGACGGACCAGGCAAGGGTACGTAACAGTGCAATGGCATGACTCCGTGTCGTGCCATCTGTTTCTAAAAAAATGATTGTACGTGGTCTATTAGAAAAGAAACCGACCTTTTTATTTTTTTCAAAAACTATATGGATTTGAATCACGTGCGATTACATCAGACAAGCTTGAACCCTCGTGGGCATGCATGAGTTTTTTCACGCCTGTTGGTTGCGTCATTCGCCTGTGGGCAGGCTTTGAGTGAGGAGTGGTCCATCCCTCCCGTCTATTTTTTCATTGTTTAGGAATGGCTCAGAGACTGCCACTTTGCTTGATCAAAATTTTTTCAGAAACTGTAAGGCACATCCGAGTGGACACCATTCGAGAAATTCAGCTGGTTTTCGGTGAAAATTTTAAGGGCTGATGAGAGATTATGGAGTGTTACTGTCGCTTTAAGGACAACCCACGGAGCCAGAGGGCGCACCGCGCTCCGAGCCACCGTCGTCAGCCTGTTTCGAGGTGAAAACTTCCAAATTTAAGCCTCTGTTGACCCAGGACATCGTGAGAGAACAGAGAAGTTTTAGAAGAGGTTGGGATCAGCAGTTTATCCGGACATTCCACTGTTAAAGGAGATTTTGTAATGAAAGACGTGCGGACGGATTCGCGCGTCGGCAGGCAGCTGCTCATGGCCCGGCGCCACAGAGAAACACCTCCGTGTTGATAACCATTCGTAAAATTCAGGCGGCTTTCGATGGTTTTCAGTCGAGTGAGTATCCGAGAAACTGTTTTAACAGCTGGGCATGTTCAAACTTGTCCCGTAACGCTTCCAACGCATGCCCACGAGGGTTCAAGCATGTCTGATGTAATCGCACGTGATTCAAATCCATATAGTTTTTGGAAAAAATAATAAGGTCGGATACTTTTCTAATAGACCTCGTATGTGCATTTTAAAGATATTTCTTTAAACGTTGTCCTTTGGATGAATATTTTCTGTGATATGAAAAGTGACACGAGGCTCGCTGTCTCAGGTCTTGTCCCTACACTGCCTCTCATTCAGACAAGTCTAACAGATGTCCACTAGTCTGATTCTGAGGGTATTTATGGCAATAAAAAGAAATAAAAACTAAAAAATGGAAAACTGTAAGCCTTCATCATCCCGTAACACTTGCTGTGCCAAACTGGAGTGAACAGCCTTTAAACCGCATCCCAGAACAGAACAGTACCACGACTCAGCAGGACAGTGCTGGGTCAGCTGTGCGCTGGAGTCCACTCAGTTCAAATACACAAATGAAACTGAAAAGAGTCAAACGACAACCAACTAGTTCAAGAGCCTGAGGGACGCCTGTGACACTCGCACCCGAACTGACTGACTCTTATGATGGCTGTGAGACTGGATGGACGATGTCCAGTTGTCGTTAAGATGAAGTGATCTCTGCCTCCAAAAGTACCATCTGTGTAAATGAGGCATGTGATCTGTGCTCTGCTTTCTGAGGCTGCGGTTTCTGTAATGTCAAAAACAAAAAAAGAAGAAGAAGAAAAAAAGAAGCAGATTTGTCAAAGCATTTTTACTTGAAATATTCAAGTGGTTTGTTCTCTCACAAAGGGTGATGCACCATCTCTTTCTGTGCATCCCTGAGGTCCATTAAAGCACTGCCTTCAGCTGCATCTCCTGCTGCTTGACTCTATTCTTTACAGTCATCAGTGAAAGACTCAGGAACAGAACAGTGAATGACACATGAATTAAAAAAAAAAAAAAGAGAGAGAGAGAGCTGCAGCCAAACGATAATGGAAACGTGCCAAATACCACCAAACTCTGCTGGTTTCAATACAAGAGAGAAAATCAAATCCATGAGCAAATCTTTCTGTAAACGCCCAGAGGCCAGTTAATGATGCAAACCTAAATCACTCAAATGCTGAAAGAAACTCAACAGCAGGATAATGGATTATTTTTTAATTATGACATTGATGATGCTAAATGGACTGCATTCACACACACACACACACACACACACACACACACACACACACACACACACACACACACACACACACACACACACACACACACACACACACACGTCAGTATGCTGCTATGCGAGGTGCTTAACTGCGCAATGGGATTAATTTGGGCAGTAAGGACCATGCCCATGGTACCTTAGTGATTTTCCTGTATGATGCTGGTCTCATGCCGCCACCATTACCTCTTACCATTTACCATTGAGAAATAAGGCCATTTTTGACCTTCTAATCTGCATCTCGTGACATATGTGCATAGAGCGAAAGAGGAGCCACGCCGTGTGTAAGATCAACAACTGTTAAAATAAAGAATAACATTACGGCAGATGTGCACTATGTAGAAAAAGAAGACACGATGTCCAACAAATTGTGGTTGCTATCAAATGGCTAAATTAGTAACTGAGGGTGACTCATTTGCCATTTAAGCCATGACTGACTCAGGAAAAGCCCCACGCCCCTGAGAGTAAAAGATGGAATGACCTCACAGCTTCACGTCCGACTTGATGCACATTAAGAGGAACACTGCTCCTAGTAACACGCGCGCTACCAAGGAGCTGAGTGACTTCTGAGGAGACGGGTCAGGGCTGTGATTTATTTACTGAGAGAAAGAGAAAAAAGACGCACCAAACATAGAGAAGACAATTATCAGACAAGTCAAAAATAGATGTAATTAGGATGAAGTGAGAGCGAATGCACGTCGCACTTCACTGAGAATTCATCCTCAGACGTCTCTGGTATGTCTTGGTTACAGCGTTCAAGCCTCACGTATGTTGAGAGAAGAGCGAGAAGGAAGGTGTGTCTGCTTCAGCTACTTTCAGACAAAATCCCATCCAAGGGGTTGTGTGCACTTGTGACCATGTTATTTGAGTTTTAGAACAGAAATACTGCTAACCACAAAATAACATTTAGAACATTTGTAAGCATAAAGAGTTCCCTCTCCCTCACAGACACCACTCACTGCCGATGTGACTATGTGACTCCTGAATCTCCTTATAATGCCTCCAGTGTGTCCTCCCAGTTGGACCTGCCTGGAAACAGGAAGTGCCAAAATTCAAAGCCACAGTAAAACAGGAAATGTTCAAATGTCAAACACTTCCTGGAATGACAGACGAGATCCCATGGAATCTCGCGGGAGCTCAGTGGCAAGCTCACACTCAAACAGTCACAGTGAAACAGGAAATGTTGAACACTTCCTGGCATGGGTGGGGCTAGCGCAGAGGAGGGGGATTCACTGGACTCCCCTGAAATCTGATTGGACACAGATGATTGACACATCACGGCACCACACGTCTGGTTGAAAGAGCTGCATTTTCAAATCAGTGAGTCACACTGACTGCGAGGTTCCTCCAGGCCAGTAGTTGGTGCTGTGTACCACAAAAAGCTCTAATCCACCTTAGTAGAACAATAAAAATGTTTGCTTCAGATTTGAACTGAACACACTGTTTGAACTATGGACTTCTAATGGCACCAAACTTATACTGGTGAGTAAACAACCGTATTTTATTCCAGAAATGAGGTCCAGGTTGTTAAAATTAGCATTTCTCCTTTAACTCAGGTTACCTTATATACACATGTTTAAGCTAACAGACAGCAGCTGGTTTATGCTCTGTTGGCTTATTAGTGCAGCAGATAACTGAAACAATCCTTCAAATGGTGATACAAGTATCAAATTCAGTACAAATACAGCTGGAGCAAAATTAATGGAGCAACTTTAACATTTGACACCTGTACAAACTGAAACTGACCTTTGTCATGCAAAATAGCGCCCCTAGAATTTTCAAAAACCCATCCGCATCGAGGTTTTTTCGTCGTAGCCTCACGAAATTCGGTACACATATTTACCATGCTAGGACGCACAAAAAAGTCATGGTGAAATGTCAACAGGATGTGGGCCATTTTGATTTTAAGTTTCGATTTTGAGGTAATTTTTGCCGTTTTTGGCCATTTCCAGTACTTACATTTGAACGAACTCGTCCTAGGGATTTCATCCAATCGTCTTAAAATTTGGTCAACATCATCAGGACCCAATGGTGATCAAAAGTTATCAAAAGAATGTAATTAGGTCAAAAGGCGTGGCTGCTAGGGTTCGTCAAACTTTGGCGAGCTTTTCGGAGGGCGCCGTTTCACTTCAAACGGCTGTCACGCCCACATACGTAATCGTAGATCCTTCAAACTTGCTGGACATGATGAGGGCTCTGCCCTGAACATCTGCATATATTAACTTCCCACCTCCGCCATAGCGCCCCCCCGGTGGTAACAGGAAATGTCCTATTTTTACTTTAACAGGTCCTGATGTCACATAGTTAACCCAATCAACTTCATTCCATTTTAGAGAAGCTTGAATCTTCGACTGGACTGGGTTGCTTGACGCGAAACTTCATGATTTGCCGCTCCTTACTTTTTAAATGCTCAATTTTAACTATGAACTATTATATATAACTATTTCATAGTTAAAATTCAAATGGCTGAGCATTTAAAAAGTAAGGAGGGGCAAATCAGGAAGTTTCACAACCTTTTAGTGCAGAAAAGGCGTACTTTCAGTGGGAGTATTTTTAAAGATACACCCAGACAAATTAGTGACAACAGGGAAAATTGGGTAAAGAATCTCTCCAACAGGGTTCTTACACAGACAGAAAAGGATGTGCTCACCAAAGGATTATATTTCTCAGTGACCCCTAAATATATACTGACAGTAGATTACATCACTGCAGTAGAGTCAGCCATTAAACATAACAGTTTGTCAGAATCAGAAGCTGGGGACCTCCGACTAAGAGTCACAGCAGTGCTGAACAGTGCTAAGCCTCCTCCGTCCAACATCACAGGAGAAGAACAGAAAGCTTTGTCAGCACTGCAGAAGGATCAAAGCAACCTTATCCTGCCAGCGGATAAAGGCAGATGCACGGTGGTCCTGAACACATCGGACTATGAGGCCAAGATCAACAACTTGCTCAGTGACTCCAATACATACGAACGTCTGAAGAGAGACCCCATGAGCGGCTATAAGAAGAAAATCATTAGCTACCTCCAAAACTTGGAGAAAGAGGGACTCATCGACAGGCAGACATACTACAGACTGTACCCGGGGGACGCCACTCCGTGCATCTATGGACTGCCCAAAATCCACAAACAGGACGTGCCACTCAGGCCTATTGTATGTAGCACAGATTCCATCACGTACAATTTGGCCAAGCACCTCAAGTGGATTTTGGCTCCTCTAGTGGGTAACTCAGACCACCATGTGGAGAACACACAAGATTTTGTGAACAAGATCAAGGACCTGCAGCTGGAGGCAGATGAAACAATCGTGTCATTTGATGTGACTTCGTTGTTCACCTGCATCCCCACCGCTGAGGCCGTCTCAGCTGTGAGGCAGAGACTGCTGGAGGATGTGTCTCTACTTGAAAGGACCAAACTCACACCAGACCACATCTGCCAACTCTTGGAGATCTGTCTTAACACCACGTATTTCCTGTTTAGGGGCAATTACTACAGGCAGATTCATGGTTGTGCGATGGGGTCTCTGGTATCCCCCATTGTGGCCAATCTGTACATGGAGCGAGTGGAGAAGACAGCCTTGACGTCTTTCACGGGCATCTCTCCCAGTCACTGGTTCAGATATGTTGATGACACATGGGTTAAAATCAAGCAACAGGAAGTTGAGGACTTTACAGAACACATCAACTCGGTGGACGCCAATATCAAGTTCACACGTGAGGCTGCCAGAAACAACCATTTAGCCTTCTTGGACTGTGATGTTACAATTGGAGAGAACAGGCAGCTCCAGACAGGGGTTTACAGAAAACCAACTCACACCAACCAATTCTATCGATCAGATGTCAGGAAAACTGTAACAAACACTACATAGGTGAGACTAAGCAACCTTTACACAAAAGGCTATACCAGCACCACAGAGAGGGTGCCAGTGGACCTCAGTCTGCAGTTCATCTCCACCTTAAAGACACTAACCACACGTTGAGGACAAGGAAGTTAAAATATTAGCCAGAGAGAAGAAATGGTTTGAGAGAGGGGTCAAGGAGGCATTCTTTGTGAAACGTTTGAAACCCAGCCTTAACTGGGGAGGGGTTCTGAGACATGCTTTATCCCCTGTTTACAATGGGGTACTCAGGACAAAGCAGTTTCAGTCTTTTGTTCATGGTAATGAGTCATTCACGTCATCAGCAGAGTTGTCAAGGGAGCCATTAGGAGAGGGTCCCTCCCATCATTAGGAGGGACAGCTGCCCTGTCATTAGGAGGGTGCTAACTAGAGCACAATAGGTGCTAATTAGAGCTATTGTTTAGTCACTAGCCTACAGCAGTCCTGCCTCTCGGTAGGAGGGGTCTGGTTAGGTTTAAAACTCCAGCTTTTGTGACCTCTTGATTATTCTTCTCTACAAGAGTCAAGACAGAAGTCAGACCACCAGAGCAAGAATTCTAGCTGAGGAAGCTTCTGCGATTTGAAGCGAAACGTCCTCACGTCAAGCAACCCAGTCCAGTCGAAGATTCAAGCTTCTCTACTATGGAAACCACCTGGACAACGGAGAGCCTACACAGAAACATTCATTCCATTTTTAAAACATGCAAAACAAATTGGTGAACGTAGGCGATGAACACCGTGAAGTTACAAGTAACGGCGTCCATGTGGCGGCATGCAGAATATTGACCTTTCGCCATGAAATTTCGTTCTTCCTTTTGACGGCTTTAATTTTGTCATATCATCATGAAAATTGATCCACACGTCAAGCACGGCAACCTCTTACAATTCATAGGGGCGTCGCCCATGGGCGGGGCAAAATGCCTCAACAGTGCCCCCTTGAACTTTCAAAAAACCCTCCCCATAGGGTTTTTTTTGGAGTAGGGAGATGAAATTTGGTACACGTGTGACTTGCATAGACGTACAAAAAAGTCTCTTGCACCATGGGTCTACTACAAACAGGAAGTCGGCCATTTTGAATTTTCTTGTCATTTTGCCATGATTTCCACATGTTGTATTTGAACGAACTCCTTCTAGGGATTTTGTCCAATGCACTTCAAATTTCTGTCACAGCATCCAGAGACGATAATGATCAAAAGTTATTGAAAGCTTTTCTCTATGTCGAAGGGTGTGGCCGCTATGGTGCCGCCATTTTGACCCTTCGCTATGGAACATCAAGTCATCTCCTTCATGCTTTGCCTGATTGACTTGAAACTTCACGTGTGATGACAGTTGGCCCCTGAACAAACCTGGCCCCTCTGTTTGTACACTGAGCGCCCTCCTAGTGGATGAACTATCAACATGTCATAACTCCTTCATGCATTGTGTGATTTGCTTGAAATTTGAACTGTGTGATGAGTGGTTGCCCCTGTATGCACATGCCCATCTGGTCACAAGGGGACGCACTGGCCTCGGTAGGCGGTGGC
Organism: Thalassophryne amazonica; assembly: GCF_902500255.1. Lineage (NCBI taxonomy): Eukaryota > Metazoa > Chordata > Actinopteri > Batrachoidiformes > Batrachoididae > Thalassophryne > Thalassophryne amazonica. The sequence goes on along the minus strand of NC_047109.1, from coordinate 118,050,402 downwards.
GCGGAACGAGGGCCCGTATATGACTGCTTGCAGTCCTAGTTTTTACTGTTGCTGCACTTTGTGTCAAATCATAGTCATATTGTATATCATATTGATATGAAAATTCAGTAAGGTATATCTTCTATTATACATTCCAAATCTAAGGTGAACTCTACTAGTGTTTACTTATGGCCCACTCACATGGCACTTGACAAAGGGCAATGAAGCCCTAACTTAACAAGAAATCTAGACTTTCGTTGACTTTCGTTGGCATCGTTTAACTTTCGTGCAGCTCAGTTCCTGCAGCTGGCGCTTCGTCAGGATGTTTAAACTGTTGAAAAATTTGAACGAAGGGCAACGGAAACCTCAATTCGTCCGTGTTTCGTTTTGCTGTCTTTCTTGACGTTTTTTAATCGTTTGTTTAGTTTTGTAACGTTATTGTTTAGTTTGACTTCGTTTGACCAGCTGAATGTTTTCACACAGTGCAGAAGCCGGTTTGTGAGCACTGCTGCTGCTGCTGTGTTCAGGTACTGCCGCAAATTACAGGGCAAACTCAGCCTGTTTGCTTGGACTTTTTTGTCTGGGTGGATACAATTAATTATTTTGCCACAAGCAACTGCTGAATTTGAAACAACAAAAACGTTGTGTAATTTCCAACGGCAGCTGCTGCGTGCACTTATTATTTTTTTTTATTAAATATAACAATATGAGTGTAGGAATGACAATCCAGCCCTTATGTACATGTGGCAACAGGTAGATAAAAAGAGATATAAAAGATTATATAAAGAGCTGTTCTGGAAGGCAGAATTCACATTATGGATCGACTGCAGCTGGCTGAAATAACCACACATGTGAGTCAATGTGCGTTCACACGGACTGATCAATTTACTGCTCTGATATATTCAATCATCTTTACACTTATATTTATTCCCCCTTTTGACTGTTTTCTGTTATAAATCAATATACATAGCTTAGTAACTAGAGCCCGGCCGATATAAGCCCTTTTGAAAGTACTCACTATCGGACGAAATTTTGCTGACAGAATGCCGATAATTTCTCATAAACAGAACAGTTACTGAAATAATGTTTGTGTCGGCAATGTAAAATTTCCTTGCACTGTTTGTCCAGTAGATGGAGCTCTGACTCCATTCATCTGACAGCTGATTACACCCCTGCTTAAATGTGTTCATCACCGGCCCCCGTAGTTCGCCATCACACTGCACTGATCGGCTGACAAAAGCATACAAGTAAGTTTATAAGGATGTTATTTGTAATAACTTTGTGATTACATTCACCCCACATTTCTCCTGTTTCAGTTCAACTCAGTATGATTGACTCAGTTTATGTAGTAATGTGTCAAATGTGCTTTATTGCGTCGGTCACGCTTTTTATTAAGCCCACGTTGTGTAGACCTTATTTCTAGCATAAAAAACTTTCCTTTACTGCTAAGAGGTTGAAACATTTAGATTCAATGGTTGTCCGGAAGGGTTCTGGGAATTACTGCCATTCTGGGGCCAACGCTGTCCAAGCTTTACTAAATTGTAAATAACTTTTTAATGATACGAGATAGAAACTTACTTTTTTTTGCTGAAAAGTTAATTCCGCAGACTTTCGAGCCACCGTCGACCATCTTGGTACTCCTCATAGAAGATGTGTGATGACGTGTGCAATGTGAGTGTCCAATCTGAATTGGTTCTCCGTCACATGGTTTTCCAAAATCCAATCGTAGGGCAGATTTACCTCACATGATATGGCAAAGATCATTTCCAGGAATGATATCTTACTAGTTGGCCCGTTTGAATAGCCCCCTAACTGCTCCAATTGCATTTTTGCATTTTTTGAACTTGAAAATTCTTCTCTGTTGTAAAGTTAATCAATATGAGGACAAAGCTTCAGCTTTTAGCTCATACCTTTTTTGTTAAGAGTCCAAAAAAGAACTGTTGGGAAAGGGTCGTAACACGGACCCGCAACAGGGGGCGCAAATGAACGGACAATGGATAAGACAAAGAGCAACAATTTAATGTTGTGAATCGCACAACTAAATACAGACACAGATAATGCCAATTGTACACAAGGTGACGTGCGGGCAGGCTCGAAGATAGGAGACCTCTGGCGATCGGAGAGCCGGGACCCACACAGCTTCCACCACCAACGGCCTGAAGAACACCGGAGCCGCCAAGTCCTGAGTCCCCAGGTGGTCACCGTCTTCGGTTGCAGACCCTGGTACTGCTGGCAGAAGATGACAAAACAGTTATGGTGAGTGTGTATCCACACACCCAGTAATCCTTTTTCTGCAGGTCTTCAAGGAGGGAAAACCTCCACCTCCAGACACAATTTCACCCGTGCAGCTCCTGCTAGTCTCCTCCCTGGATGGAGTAAGAGGCGAAGAACGTCGCACTCCCACTATCCGCCAATCCAGCTTCAGACTCAATCTACAGGAATGCGGCTGCACACAGAACAATGTTAGATCCACAATTATCACAGCAGAGAAGATTACCTTCAACGGTAGTTGATTTCTCGGCGAGGAGGTGGAGTAATGATCCGGCTTTTGTAGAGCTGGTGGTGATTGGTGACAGCTGGTGTAAACGAGTGACAGCTGTCACTCTCTGTCTCGGCGCCCTCTCATGCTTGGAGCCCGCACTCCAAGCAGGGCGCCGACTGGTGGTGGTGGGCCAGCAGTACCTCCTCTTCAGCGGCCCACACAACAAGAACATTTTATTTATTTAAAAAAAAAAATAAATAAATAAATAATAATATCGGCTGATATTTATCGGCTATCGGCAAATCAGCCAATTTATCGATTATTGGCATTTTTTTTCATCCATATATCGTTATCGGCATCGGCCTCAAAAAATCCATATCGGTCGGGCTCTATTAGTAACATAATACAGTGATACAGCAGTGACCACGGAACACCTTTTTTTTTTTTAATTGGAGCAAGACGGAGCGTACCACATGTCCTCAGACAGTGAGGGTTCTGATGATGAAAGAGATAATCCCTCTTTTGTTCTGGACGAGGAACCAGAGCTTGTGGGTCCACTGACATGTGCACACAGATCTCCACAGCTTCTTTTTGCAGTTTCTCCAGGACTCGGCGCTATGAGCTCCGTCCCAGCGCAGAGTCCTGGAACTCAGAGATGCAGACACACACTGCTCCAGCTGTGAGGTTTTTTTAAGACCTCAAGAATAAAGTAGTATTACGAGAATGAAGTTATAATTTTATGAGAAAAAACTCGTAAATTATGAGAATAAAGTCACAATATTACGAGAACAAAGTTGTAATTTTACGAGAACAAACTAGTAATATTACGAGAATGAAGTCATAATATTAGCAGAATAAACTTGTAATATTATGAGAATAAATTTGTAATTTTAAGAGAATAAAGACATAATTTTATGTATCTCAAAATGAGATCCGTGGGACGCTTTAAGTTGTACTTTAGTATAGGTTTTACAAATAAGGAAATCTTGTAGTCATCTGCACCACATTATCATTAGTATCAGCTCTTTGAAAAGAATATGTAAGAAAATGCTTCTATTCCGGAGGACGAACCACACGGACTTCGCTTGTAGTTCCGGTGATTAGTCGCTCCTGAAATCACCTCTTTCGTGGAGGAGGACACGGCTAGAACTGGCAGTCTGCAGGGTTATCACTTCTCGTATAAATACAACTTTATTCTCATAATATTATGACTTCATTCTTTAAGTCTTAAAAAAAAAAAAAAAAAACCTCAATGTGGCCCTAAAACGCTGTCATATTAACAAAAGGTTGGTGATTTTTTTTTTTTTTGGCACATTTATTGGTTTGGCCTTTCAGTTCTTCCTCTATTTTATTTCAAAATATAATTGCTGACAAACTTTTTGAAAACTGCAGGGGGTGAATGCCTCAACACACACCTGCCCCTGAGAACTACAGATTGCTGCTCACATCTGTCACACACACACACACACACACACACACACACACACACACACACACACACACTCACCTGTATCGCTGAGCTGATTTCAGCCGCAAACCCTCCAGTTACTGGAGCTTCGTGACTGATGAGCAAACGTCCAGTCTTCACCACGGACTAGGAAGCACAGACACACACACGTGGACATTTGCAGCTGGTTCAGTGTTTCACTCCTTTACTACTCAAACTACACCATATGATTGTAAATAAATGCAAAATTAATGTGCTGCTGGCTTTCAAAAGAGCATCACTCAAGCCAAGTGAAGGCGACATTTTCATTTGCATAATAAAAAGCTGCAGAGTCACAAAAATATATTAATGACTGAAGGTGATAAATTTTAAATTCAAACTAAACCGTGAGGAGTAATTTATTCAGGATGTACAAAGGCTCACCTGATATTTCCCCGTAGACGTATGTGAAAATTTCTAATAGCATAAAGGCTTATATCAAGTTGATTGTGTCACTGTAATTGAAAGTTAAGTGAGTGCTGTGTAAGTGTTTGGATGACGGACGTCTGCATGTGAGACACCACACAGAGGTGAAAGACTAGCAGCGGGTTGCATATATGGGCCGGGAGGCGGGAGTTACCGCCTGCGGTGGTGTGTTATATCTGCTTACTCGCCCCAGGCTGCATCTGTCAGGCTGTGTAAGAGTGCACATGTACAAAAGCACATGACATAGCACTTTGAGCTGCAGCTCTGATTTAGGCTGGTACATGGAGCCAATGAGGACAATCATGGACATTAGAGGTCTCAGACTCAGAGCCATTTACATTTGGGTTTTGTATAACCCGTCATTACTGCAGAAGGATGCCTCTGCTCCACCCGTTATCTACCACAGTATAAAACCAATACTATACTATAATCTCCTCCACTTGCCACAGGTCCAGACCAATGCTATATCTGTGCCCTGGTTTGCAACTTTCGTCAGCCTTTCCACTGCTCCATCCAGTTGTTTTTCTGTTTACTGTATAGCAATAAACAGTCTGTTACAACCTATGGGTCATTACATCTCAAATCACCAAATTTCTGACCTTCAGCTATGTGCTCCTGATTCACGGCATGTGGTCTTCTTACCACCCACATACACCATATAAAACATCAGGACGGTATTTCTGAGAATCTGCATGTTACGAAAGGAGGTGTGGGTCACTTTTTACTTCAATGTGTGTTTGAGAAAATAATACAAACTGCCCTCAGCCATATGTTTGTTAACTCAACTGTCCACTGGATCAAGAAGAAAATCCTTGAGGAAACACTGGATTTGTTATTCAGAATGTGCTCTTTCCAACAGTGCAATCCATTCCACAGAGCCCCTTGACATAACTTGGTATTTTACAAATGAAACACAGGTGAGATATGATATTTTCCCCACATTTTTAAGGACTTATAAGTGAGAAGATTTAATTTATGTTTGTTAAATAACTAAATTGCTGCCTAAAAAAAACAAACTGTGTGCACCCTCAAGCTTTTACAGGTTTGAATTTTGTAGTGACATACAAGAAAACAGATCCTTGGCTCTCACTGCGGTATTGTATCACTTCCTGTTCCGGAGCACAGCGGTGTTTTTCTGTATCTGTTAGCTGTTTAATCTGCGCAGTTAGATTGATCTAGTTATCTAGATTACGATTTGTTTCCCAGTGTAATCTTCACGTGCCTTAACTAAAGCACTCCTTCTGCTGAATCACCTCTAAATTATTTACACATTATTCACTTTGCGTGTTTTTAGGAATCCGCTAGCTTAGCGTAGCTACTAGCTCTTAGCCGATTTAGCATGGCGGCTTCTCCTGTCTCTCCCGCAGTTTTCTGCTCTGGGTGTGAAATGTTTAGTTATTCCTCGGCCTCCTTTAGCAGTAACGGTACTTGTAATAAGTGTAGCTTATTCGTAGCTTTGGAGGCCAGGCTGGGCGAATTGGAGACTCTGCTCCGCACCGTGGAAAATTCTACAGCTAGCCAGGCCCCTGTAGTCGGTGCGGACCAAGGTAGCTTAGCCGCCGTTAGTTACCCCCTGGCAGATCCCGAGCAGCCGGGAAAGCAGGCTGACTGGGTGTCTGTGAGGAGGAAGCGTAGCCCTAAACAGAAGCCCCGTGTACACCGCCAACCCGTTCACATTTCTAACCGTTTTTCCCCCACTCGACGACACACCCGCCGAGGATCAAACTCTGGTTATTGGTGACTCTGTTTTGCGAAATGTGAAGTTAGCGACACCAGCAACCATAGTCAATTGTCTTCCGGGGGCCAGAGCAGGCGACATTGAAGGAAATTTGAAACTGCTGGCTAAGGCTAAGCGTAAATTTGGTAAGATTGTAATTCACGTCGGCAGTAATGACACCCGGTTACGCCAATCGGAGGTCACTAAAATTAACATTAAATCGGTGTGTAACTTTGCAAAAACAATGTCGGACTCTGTAGTTTTCTCTGGGCCCCTCCCCAATCGGACCGGGAGTGACATGTTTAGCCGCATGTTCTCCTTGAATTGCTGGCTGTCTGAGTGGTGTCCAAAAAATGAGGTGGGCTTCATAGATAATTGGCAAAGCTTCTGGGGAAAACCTGGTCTTGTTAGGAGAGACGGCATCCATCCCACTTTGGATGGAGCAGCTCTCATTTCTAGAAATCTGGCCAATTTTCTTAAATCCTCCAAACCGTGACTATCCAGGGTTGGGACCAGGAAGCAGAGTTGTAGTCTTACACACCTCTCTGCAGCTTCTCTCCCCCTGCCATCCCCTCATTACCCCATCCCCGTAGAGACGGTGCCTGCTCCCAGACCACCAATAACCAGCAAAAATCTATTTAAGCATAAAATTCAAAAAGAAAAAATAATATAGCACCTTCAACTGCCCACAGACTAAAACAGTTAAATGTGGTCTATTAAACATTAGGTCTCTCTCTTCTAAGTCCCTGTTGGTAAATGATATAATAATTGATCAACATATTGATTTATTCTGCCTTACAGAAACCTGGTTACAGCAGGATGAATATGTTAGTTTAAATGAGTCAACACCCCTGAGTCACACTAACTGTCAGAATGCTCGTAGCACGGGCCGGGGCGGAGGATTAGCAGCAATCTTCCATTCCAGCTTATTAATTAATCAAAAACCCAGACAGAGCTTTAATTCATTTGAAAGCTTGACTCTTAGTCTTGTCCATCCAAATTGGAAGTCCCAAAAACCAGTTTTATTTGTTATTATCTATCGTCCACCTGGTCGTTACTGCGAGTTTCTCTGTGAATTTTCAGACCTTTTGTCTGACTTAGTGCTTAGCTCAGATAAGATAATTATAGTGGGCGATTTTAACATCCACACAGATGCTGAGAATGACAGCCTTAATACTGCATTTAATCTATTATTAGACTCTATTGGCTTTGCTCAAAAAGTAAATCTTGTTCTGACTTATGGTATGGAAATAGAAGACTTAACAGTATTCCCTGAAAACTCCCTTCTGTCTGATCATTTCTTAATAACATTTACATTTACTCTGATGGACTACCCAGCAGTGGGGAATAAGTTTCATTACACTAGAAGTCTTTCAGAAAGCACTGTAACTAGGTTTAAGGATATGATTCCTTCTTTATGTTCTCTAATGCCATATACCAACACAGTGCAGAGTAGCTACCTAAACTCTGTAAGTGAGATAGAGTATCTCGTCAATAGTTTTACATCCTCATTGAAGACAACTTTGGATGCTGTAGCTCCTCTAAAAAAGAGAGCTTTAAATCAGAAGTGCCTGACTCCGTGGTATAACTCACAAACTCGTAGCTTAAAGCAGATAACCCGTAAGTTGGAGAGGAAATGGCGTCTCACTAATTTAGAAGATCTTCACTTAGCCTGGAAAGAGAGTCTGTTGCTCTATAAAAAAGCCCTCCGTAAAGCTAGGACATCTTTCTACTCATCACTAATTGAAGAAAATAGAACAACCCCAGGTTTCTTTTCAGCACTGTAGCCAGGCTGACAAAGAGTCAGAGCTCTATTGAGCTGAGTATTCCATTAACTTTAACTAGTAATGACTTCATGACTTTCTTTGCTAACAAAATTTTAACTATTAGAGAAAAAATTACTCATAACCATCCCAAAGACGTATCGTTATCTTTGGCTGCTTTCAGTGATGCCGGTATTTGGTTAGACTCTTTCCTCTCCGATTGTTCTGTCTGAGTTATTTTCATTAGTTACTTCATCCAAACCATCAACATGTTTATTAGACCCCATTCCTACCAGGCTGCTCAAGGAAGCCCTACCATTATTTAATGCTTCGATCTAAATATGATCAATCTATCTTTGTTAGTTGGCTATGTACCACAGGCTTTTAAGGTGGCAGTAATTAAACCATTACTTAAAAAGCCATCACTTGACCCAGCTATCTTAGCTAATTATAGGCCAATCTCCAACCTTCCTTTTCTCTCAAAAATTCTTGAAAGGGTAGTTGTAAAACAGCTAACTGATCATCTGCAGAGGAATGGTCTATTTGAAGAGTTTCAGTCAGGTTTTAGAATTCATCATAGTACAGAAACAGCATTAGTGAAGGTTACAAATGATCTTTTTATGGCCTCGGACAGTGGACTCATCTCTGTGCTTGTTCTGTTAGACCTCAGTGCTGCTTTTGATACTGTTGACCATAAAATTTTATTACAGAGATTAGAGCATGCCATAGGTATTAAAGGCACTGTGCTGCGGTGGTTTGAATCATATTTGTCTAATAGATTACAATTTGTTCATGTAAATGGGGAATCTTCTTCACAGACTAAAGTTAATTATGGAGTTCCACAAGGTTCTGTGCTAGGACCAATTTTATTCACTTATACATGCTTCCCTTAGGCAGTATTATTAGACGGTATTGCTTAAATTTTCATTGTTACGCAGATGATACCCAGCTTTATCTATCCATGAAGCCAGAGGACACACACCAATTAGCTAAACTGCAGGATTGTCTTACAGACATAAAGACATGGATGACCTCTAATTTCCTGCTTTTAAACTCAGATAAAACTGAAGTTATTGTACTTGGCCCCACAAATCTTAGAAACATGGTGTCTAACCAGATCCTTACTCTGGATGGCATTACCCTGACCTCTAGTAATACTGTGAGAAATCTTGGAGTCATTTTTGATCAGGATATGTCATTCAAAGCGCATATTAAACAAATATGTAGGACTGCTTTTTTGCATTTACGCAATATCTCTAAAACCAGAAAGGTCTTGTCTCAGAGTGATGCTGAAAAACTAATTCATGCATTATTTCCTCTAGGCTGGACTATTGTAATTCATTATTATCAGGTTGTCCTAAAAGTTCCCTAAAAAGCCTTCAGTTAATTCAAAATGCTGCAGCTAGAGTACTGACGGGGACTAGAAGGAGAGAGCATATCTCACCCATATTGGCCTCTCTTCATTGGCTTCCTGTTAATTCTAGAATAGAATTTAAAATTCTTCTTCTTACTTATAAGGTTTTGAATAATCAGGTCCCATCTTATCTTAGGGACCTCGTAGTACCATATCACCCCAATAGAGCGCTTCGCTCTCAGACTGCAGGCTTACTTGTAGTTCCTAGGGTTTGTAAGAGTAGAATGGGAGGCAGAGCCTTCAGCTTTCAGGCTCCTCTCCTGTGGAACCAGCTCCCAATTCAGATCAGGGAGACAGACACCCTCTCTACTTTTAAGATTAGGCTTAAAACTTTCCTTTTTGCTAAAGCTTATAGTTAGGGCTGGATCAGGTGACCCTGAACCATCCCTTAGTTATGCTGCTATAGACGTAGACTGCTGGGGGGGTTCCCATGATGCACTGTTTCTTTCTCTTTTTGCTCTGTATGCACCACTCTGCATTTAATCATTAGTGATCGATCTCTGCTCCCCTCCACAGCATGTCTTTTTCCTGGTTGTCTCCCTCAGCCCCAACCAGTCCCAGCAGAAGACTGCCCCTCCCTGAGCCTGGTTCTGCTGGAGGTTTCTTCCTGTTAAAAGGGAGTTTTTCCTTCCCACTGTAGCCAAGTGCTTGCTCAAAGGGGGTCGTTTTGACCGTTGGGGTTTTACATAATTATTGTATGGCCTTGCCTTACAATATAAAGTGCCTTGGGGCAACTGTTTGTTGTGATTTGGCGCTATATAAAAAAAAAATTGATTGATTGATTGATTGATAGTCTGGAGCCTCTCATGTCTTCTGGCAAAGTGCTGCTGAAATTTCATGTCTTCTTTAGAAGAAGGTCTTTCTCTGATCCACCCCACCATGAAGTTGCACAATTTCTCCAGTCGCAGCCACAGAAGGCGACAACTCCTTAACAGTTCTCATAGGTGTCTTGGTGGCTTTCCTCACAAACTGTCTTCTTGAATGGTTTTTGAGAACTGCTTCCTCTAATAAAGGGTTAGTAACCGAGCGTGAGGTCTGCACAGGAAACTATCAGACCAAGCATTAGTGAGGTTAATAATTCACTTATTATATGGCTGTTTTTGCAGCTGCATTGACATTTTGCATGTCCACTTCGAGCTCATTTGCTGTTAATTCCTCTAGTTCAAACTCGTCAGTATAATAAAATTTGCTCAGAGAATGGTCCTCTTCATCGCTCTTAATTTCTCTGTTCACATTTGTTTAATTTACTTTTAAATTTCTTCTTTAATGATGGAAATGTGTGTCGCCTTGGTCCCTGCTGGGTCCTGCCTCTTTTTCTGTCTCTTTTCGGTTGCGGAACTGATCATCACAGCTGTCACTCATCATCAATTTCCATTTCAATTTATTAATTTATATAGCGCCAACTCACGACAAAGTCACCCCAAGGCGCTTCACACAATTCATAACACAAAGTAATTTAAAATCAAAATTAAATTCAAGAAAAGCACAATAAAAAGAGAAATCACAGTACAATAAAAAGAAATTACAAAGCAAACATAAAACCAAATTAGATTAATGATAAGACAGTCTAAAAAAGTGGGTCTTCAGTCTTGATTTAAAAGTCTCCACCGTGTCAGACTGCCTAATAACAGCAGGTAGATCGTTCCAAAGAGTCCGCACGTCTTTCATTAAAAAATCTCCTTTAACAGTGGAATATCCGGATAAAATGCTGAAACCGACTTCTTCTGAAACTTCTCTGTTCTCTCACGACGTCCTGGATCAATAGAGCCTGAAATGTGGAGGTTTTAAGCTTGAAACAGGCTGATGATGCTGCCTGAGAGCGCAGCGCAACGTCTCGCACCGTGAAAAGTCCTTAAAGCGACAGAATCACCTCAAAATCTCTCATCAGCTGTTAAAATTTTCACTGAAAACCAGCTTAATTTTTCGAACCATGTCCACTTCGATGTGTCTCACAGGTTTAGAAAAAAGTTTGATCAAACAAAGCGCCAGTCTCTCAGCAACTTCTTCTTCTTCTTCTTCTTCAACTTCCTTCAAAGGAATTCCGACGAGGGGCTGGACGACTCCTCCCACAAGGACTGCCTACAGGCGAATGACGTCACCGACAGGCATGGAAAAACTCACGCATGCGCACGAGGGTGCAAGCATGTCTGACGTAAAAACATATGAATGAAATCCATATAGTTTTTGAAAAAAATAAAAAGGACCTATACTTTACGGACAGCCCTCGTATATGTGTATGTATATGTGTATGTATGTTGATGTGTGTATGTATATATATATATATATATATATATATATATATATATATATACTCAACAAAAATATAAACGCAACACTTTTGGTATATATATATATATGTATATATATTGATATCGGTTTAGGTGTGTAGGAATCTATGTGTATATGTGGCAAAGGGTATTACTGGTTGTGGGGAAGAAGGGGTAGGGATAAATAAGCTGATGCTTCACCCTACCCCTTTTCGGACATGTTGGGTACACAGTAGGAACTTTTTTGTTGTTGTCTTTACTGATCTATCTTGTAATTGTTGTTGTATCAAATGTTCGAAATAAACAGTTTTCATTCATTCATTCATTCAGGTCGGTTTAACAAAAAAAAAAAGGTAAATATTACAGACATATGCTCTTTAGGGGTTTAGCGGGGGGAAAATTAAGATAAAGCGAAATAAAACAATGAATCAACGAAGCAGCAGATCAAGGCACTGCTTCGATCTACAAATCACTGCTTCGATTGGTTCAAGGTTCAAACCAAAGCCGCGCTGCAGAAAAGTTGATTACAGACCCGCTGCAGGGTCTGTAATCAATGTAGAGAAATGATAATTTTCCTGACGAACACGCCAACAACACGGCCACTCTGAAGGACCGATAAGGGAATTGTTAAGTAAAAAGGTTATTGATGTTGGTGGATTGAATCATTTCTGGACTTTGACTTTTTGACCATTTTTTCCACCCCCAAAATGAAATGACTTTGTCCTCAGCTGGCCCTCATCCAAATCAGATCAAAACTGTTCTCCCTATTTTGTTCATACATGGCCAAACAGAAGTAAAAACACCCCCCACATGCACGCCAGCACATGGGTGTAACAACACGTAAAAACCAGCATGTACAAGGAAACAAGTGACTCAACGAGAATCCTTGTGCCCGCTGTGGGATTGGAGCTGACTTTTCCACTGAAACCCTTACTGCAGAATGCACACTTCATTTGAATGTGAGGGTGAATCATCACCTCGTGCTTGCTCCCCTTACAACCACAAAAAACCAACACTGTCTGTAACTAAACAAACCTCTGGTGCTGTAAATTAAACCTGACATCGCCCCCCCACCCCCAACGGAGCACAGTGTATCAAACACAAGATCATTCTGGAGATTCAGGCTGACATTAAACAGAAAAATGTTGACATTGCTGTGGTTCTTGTTTTGGCCGTGAAGCACAAAATAACTGTGTCAGTCCTGCACACTGGTATCAGAGGTGAGTGAGCACGGTATCGCCCGGCGATGACACCAACACACGCATTCTGCAGGCCGAAAGACAGATCGCCCCTGAATATGGAGGCATTCACAAGCTCAAAGATTTACAAGCTCTGAATTCAACATCACTGCAGGAAAACACGATTTAACATCAGCTTAACAATCACAGGTGAAAGAGTTCAGCATGCAAAACTCGCTGATTAGATGACACCACCTTCAGGAATGTGGAGGTTATTACGACAACAGCTGGCAACACGTGCAAGAGGAGGAATTAGTCGAGGGGCTGAGACGAGGCCGGCGTCTTGATGTGACATGTTTCTGTTAAGTTAGTCTTCGTGCACTGACTCATGCAGGTCTGGCACAGTCCTGCTGCTCAACGTTCTGCCCCACCCTGAAGCTACACTCTTTCCTCATGTTACGCAGCACACAGAATGTCATAAGTTTCATTTCAGACTGGCACACCAGCTGTGCCCTCATCTCCCTGCTGAGAAGACGTCCATCCACAGTACCTGCTGCGTCAGGAGGACATTCTTCAAATGCTTTTGACACGAGAGGAGTCTGCTACTGTTTTGGAAACATTGCAGGATAGAATTTCACACTGGGAACTGGGGAGAAACTCGTTACCCAGTTAGGAGAACTGTCCCAAACTGCTGCTTCAGCTGAATGTGGAGTCAGTGGCATGGTGCTGGTGAGCTAGCATATGCTTGTTCAGTCGGTCAGTCAAGAAGCTGTGCTGCACGTCAATATTTAACGACAATAAAGATGGTAAAATGTTGTCATGTGTGGGAACAAAACTTGGCCTAAGGCACAACGGCAGTGAGTTGGAGCCGCTGGCTTTTAAATGGCACTGTAACTGTAAAGTTCTTGTCTGGTCAGTGAACTGAACAAATGAAACTCTAGTTACAACTCCAGAGTTCCTACAGCTGACTTTCAGAATGCCACTTGGAATGAAATTTAAGACCAACATCACAACAAGGAAGGTGCACAACTGAGTGCTGTTTGAAGATTTGCCTGCACAGGTTTGAGGGTCTGGGGCGGAGGTGTCGTGGAGACGGGGGCAGAACTCCACACACAGACACACTCACACTCTCACTCACAACGACATACTTAGAGTTTCCAGTTCACCTAACCTGCGTGTCTTTGTAAACCCCCAAACAAACATGGGGAGAACACACAAACTCCACACAACACAAAGGTGGGAAGCAAACCTGGAACCTTCTCGCTGTGAGGCAACAGTGCTAGTCTTCATAATTTACATATTTTAATTTACATAATTTTATACTGACAAATTGACCCTTTGAGTTAAAAAAAGAACTGCATGACACCAACGTTTAGAGTGTTTATTTGTGTCATATTGACAGTGGAACCCTAACCCTAACTCAGCCACATGGGGTATGCAGCCAGTACATTCTGAGTGCCGGTCCCAAACCAGGATAAATGAGGAGGGTTGCATCAGGAAGGGCATCCTGCGTAAAACAAGCCAACCCAACTATGCAGACTAAAAATCGAATTTCCATACCGGATCGATCACGGCCCGGGTTAACAACGTCCGCCACCGGTGCTGTTGCCCAACAGGGTGCCGGTGAAAATTGGGCTACTGCTGGGCGAAGACAATGAAGAAGAGAAGGAGAACGTTTCCACAAACAGCGGGAGAAAAAGAAAACTAGAAGGGTGGAAATGAGAGTGGGGACTTTGAATGTTGCTAGTATTACTGGTAAAGGGAGAGAGCTGGCTGATATGATGGAGAGGAGAAAGGTAGACATATTGTGTGTGTAAGAGACCAAGTGGAAGGAAAGTAAGAGCAGGAGCATCGGCGGTGGGTACAAGTTGTTGTACCATGGTGAAGACAGGAAGAGAAATGGTGTTGGGGTCATTTTAAAGGAAGAGTATGTTAAAAGTGTGTTGAAGGTTAAGCGAGTGTCTGACAGGGTGATGAGTGTGAAGCTGGAAATTGAAGGGGTGATGATGAATATCATCAGCGCATATGCCCCACAAGTAGGTTGAGAGATTAAGGAGAAAAAAAGATTTTTGGAGTGAGTTCGATGAGCTGGTGGAGAGTGAACCCAAGCATGAAAGAGTGGTGATAGGAGTGGACTTCAATGGGCATGTTGGTGAAGAGAACAGAGGTGATGAGGAAGTAATGGGTAGATATGGTATCAAGGATAGGAATGGGGAAGGACAGATAGAAGTTGATTTTGCAAAAAGCATGGAAATGGCTGTGGTGAATACCTACTTTAGGAAAAGGGAGGAGCACAGGATAACATATAAGAGTGGAGCAAGGTGCACACAGGTGGACTACATTCTTTATAGGAGATGCAAGCAAAAAGAAATCAGAGACTGTAAGGTGGTAGCAGGAGAGAGTGTCATTAGACAGCATAGGATGGTGGTTTGTAGGATGACTTTAGAGGTAAAGAAGAAAAGAGAGTGAAAGCTCAACAAAGAATCAGAAGGTGGAAGCTGAAGGAGGAAGACTTGTGTGAAATTTAGCGAGCAGGTGAGAGAGGTACTGGATGGAGCAGAAGCAATTTTGGACAGCTGGAAAAGTACTGCAGATGTGGTGAGGATGACAGCTAGGAAGGTACTGTGTGTGACATCTGGACAGTGGAAGGAAGACAAGGAGACTTGGTGGTGGAATGAAGAGGTCCAGGAAAGCATAAGGAGAAAGAGGTTGGCGAAAAAGTTTTGGGATAGCCGGAGAGATGAAGAAAGTAGACAGGAGTACAAGGAGATGCAGCGTAAGGTGAAAAGCAAAGTGGCAAAAACGAAGGAAAAGGCATTTAGTGAGCTGTACAAGACATTGAATAGTAAGGAAGGAGAAAAGGACTTGTACTGATTGGCCAGACAAAGGGACAAAGCTGGAAAGGATGTGCAGCAGGTTAGGGTGGTAAAAGATGCAAATGGTGATGTTCTGACAAGTGAGGAGTCTGTGTTGAGAAGGTGGAGGGAATATTTTGAGGAGTTGATGAATGACGAAAATGAGAGAGAGAAAAGACTGGATGAAGTGGTGAGAGTAAGTCAGGATGTACAAGAGATTAGTAAGGAAGAAGTGAAGGAAGCTATGAAGAGGATGAAAAGTGGAAAGGCAGTTGGTCCAGATGACATTCCAGTGGAGGCATGGAAATGTCTAGGAGAGATGACAGTAGAGTTTCTAACCAGATTGTTTAATAACATCTTGGAAAGTGAGAGGATGCCTGAGGAGTGGAGACAAAGTGTGCTGGTTCCTATTTTCAAGAACAAGGGTGATGTGCAGAGCTGCAGTAACTACAGAGGCATAAAGTTGATCAGCCCCAGCATGAAGTTATGGGAAAGAGTAGTAGAAGCTAGGCATAGAAAACAGGTGAAGATCTGTGAGCAGTAATATGGTTTCATGCCGAGAAAGAGCACTACAGATGCAATGTTTGCTCTGAGAATACTGTTGGAGAAGTACAGAGAAGGCCAGAAAGAGTTACATTGTGTGTTTGTGGACTTAGAAAAAGCTTATGATAGGGTGCCAAAAAGAAGAGCTGTGGTATTGTATGAGGAAGTCTGGAGTGGCAGAGAAGTATGTTAGGGTAGTGCAGGACATGTACAAGAATAGTGTGACAGCGGTGATATGCACAGTCGGAATGACAGACTCATTCAAGGTGGAGGTGGGATTACACCAAGGATCAGCTCTGAGTCCTTTCTTGTTTGCAGTGGTGATGGACAGGTTGATGGATGAGATCAGACAGGAGTCCCCATGGACTATGATGTTTGCAGATGACACTGTGATCTGTAGTGAGAGTAGAGAGCAAGTTGAGTCTAGTCTGGAGAGGTGGAGATATGCTTTGGAGAGAAGGGGAATGAAAGTCAGAGTCCATGTGTGTGAATGGGAGGGAGCCCAGTGGAATAGTGCAGTTACAAGGAGTAGAAGTGGTGAAAGTAGATGAGTTTAAATATCTGGGGTCAACTGTTCAAAGTAATGGAGAGTGTGGTAGAGAGGTGAAGAAGAGAGTGCAGGCAGGGTGGAGTGGGTGGAGAAAGGTGGCAGGAGTGATTTGTGACCAAAGAATATCAGCAAGAGTGAGAAGAAAGTTTACAAAACAGTAGTGAAATCAGCTATGCTGGACAGCTTAGAGACGGTGGCACTAACAAAAAGAAGGAGGGAGAACGGAGGTGGCAGAGCTGAAGATGTTGAGAATCTCTTAGGGAGTGACAAGAATGGACAAGATTAGGAATGAACATATCAGAGGGACAGCTCAGGTGGGACGGTTTGGAGACAAAGTCAGAGAGGCGAGATTGAGATGGTTTGGATGTGCAGAGGAGGGACCCAGGGTATATAGGGAGAAGGATGCTGAGGATGGAGCCACCAAGCAGGAGGAGAAGAGGGAGACCAAAGAGGAGGTTTATGGATGTGCTGAGAGAGGACATGCAGGTGGTTGGTGTGACAGAGGAAGATACAGAGGACAGGGTGAGACGGAAACGATTGATCGTTTTGACCGTTGGGGTTTTACATAATTATTGTATGGCCTTGCCTTACAATATAAAGCGCCTTGGGGCAACTGTGTGTTGTGATTTGGCGCTATATAAAAAAATTGATTGATTGATTGATCTGCTGTGGTGCCCCCTAATGGGAACAGCCGAAAGACAAAGAAGAAGAATGACAGTGGAAGCCTGAAAGAAACTATGAGCTGCTTCCCGCTGAAATGATCATTCACTGGCTCCTCCTCTTTTTGCTCCAAATGTAATGGTTTCTTTTAAAAAGGCCAGGCATAACCTCCCTCTCTTGATTTTACTGAATATAGATTCATCTGTTTTTAAGTACTCCTCCTAACACATGAAGTCACTCAGTGAAAACCAATAACCTGTGTTTGCTCCGTGCCTCTGGCCCTCAGATAGCAGGGGGCTCCTTGTCGGTCACGTCTGGTTGAAGCTGGGCTGGACAGCCGCTCTAATGGCTGCAGTTTTACTCCTCATTGTGCTGCAGGCTGTCATTACATGCTGGAGTTGTTCTGCTGGCTGCAAGGAAATGCCATGTTTATTGCCATTCCCATACACACCCAAACCTAATGAGCCACATGGAGCTTATCCTCTTGCCTTCACTCAAACCTTTCCTACTTCCGTGTGTTTAACGCCCCTCACTGTAGAGGGCACTGGAACAAAGCTGGTGTACATCAAGCCTAAGATACTCTGAAAGTATATTTTCAGTCTGGAGAAATCACAGGTTAGCAGTGCTGGTACGGATGCGCACGTTTCTGTGGACCGCAGACAGGAAAGTAACCCACCTACTGAGTAAGCAGACTGGTAACAGTGGTGTGGGAAAAAAACTCCTTGATTAGAGAAAGAAGCTTCAAACAGACCAGACTCAGTGGGGTGATCAACTGCTATGAGAACACTAACAAAATAGAACAAAAGTACATCACAGGATTGACAGAACATGCAGTGACTGAAATACTGCAGCTAGTCAACCACATACCCAATATTCACTATGATGGATGGCAGAAGAGACAACCAGGGGGTGGGGACTAGAGCTCCACCATGAATAAGTCAGTGACTGTCCTGATGTTATATAAGTCATTGAAACAGGACACCACCCATCTCTCATCCAACCACGATGCATGGACAACCTTCCCACAAGATGTCCCCAAATCCCACAAGACAGGTCTTGACTTCAAGGTTCCCATATGTAGTACAATCGCACTCAGACACGAAGTGTCAGTTCACCCCACAACTACTCACATTCCCCACTTTTACCATCACATATTAGCATGTTTCACAGCTTTCGAGCCACAGAATCAAGTTAAGTCATTTCACGTTACTTGAAGGTCACATATACAAATAGAAACCTTAAAAGCAAGGAAGTCATAACTCCAGGAAGTCTCCACTTTTCTGTGTGCTGTCCCCATGCGGCCACAAGAACTATTAGGATGATCCAGCTGCTCCCTTTTCAGCCAACAACACAATCCTCAATGAAACACTGTATTTCTTCTTCCATCAAATGACATCCGTCCTTCTCAAATTCATCATTTCTCTCATCCAGTTGTCCATTTCCCCCCCTTCAGTCACTCCATGCAAGCCACAAACATGCATTTATGCTGGTTTTGCTGGTTTCCTTTCGTGACGTTTATGTCCTCAGTCCCAGTGCTCCCCAACTATGCGGCTTCACCGCGACCAGGCTGGCAGCCAATGACCTGCTGTGACCTCAGAGGTCAGAACCATCACTCTCCCACGGTGTGTACATACTCGGTCACACGCAGTAACACTCCCAAAAGTGAGGTGCTGGAACGGTTTTGCCATCATATCATCAAAAGGAAGACACGGACATATTTACAGGCTAAAAGACAAACGCCACCAGTCGTGAGGGCTGAGCGCTGACTCATTATAAAAAGACACTGCTAAGACTATTTGAACAAAAACAGTCCACACTTGGAGTTAAACTGGGCTGTGGTTTGACTTCTGGGGCAGAATCACATAACGTGCTTTCAAATGACTTTTTACAGTTTTCAAAACACATGCAAGTGATGCCAGAAGATGCTGTCAGTGGCTCCACTTATTTGTTGAATCTGTATTTTTACTCCACTAAGCTGCTCAGGAGTAACGTAAAAATAGTGATGACAGCAAAAACACACACTCACACACACCCGCACAAACGCAGGCGCAGCAGCGTGCACGAGGCTGCCCCATCTTCCCACACAGCATGCCTTGCCTACCCTCAGGCTGTCCATCAAACTGTGACAGGAAGACAAAGTTTAGCTATGTGCCGCCACCGAGGAGTCGACCTTGCCGCTAAGTCTGCTGGCCTCACTCCCTTACGCTGACCCTGTAATTGTGCGGCCACCGCAGGGTCCTCATGCATGTGCCAACATGTGATCTTTGTGACAAGTGAGAATTGAGACAAAGCTTGTCTGCTTACTGAGGCCTTTAAAGTGGCATCATGCGATTATCAGAGAGGGGCGAGTGCTCGGGAAACCGGAGGCGGCTTTAAATCACAACACTGCCACTGCAGGCTGGGAGGAAAGACGAACAGGCTTTCAATACTTTCTCCCTCTTCGAAAGAGTGAGAGAGCAGGAGAATGAAAGAAGAAGAGGAGAGCGAGCGTGTAAAACAGTCTCGGTGCTGGGCACAGAGCCAAGCCATGCCCCGGAGGAGCCGGGACGCCAGGAGAGACCTCAGACAGAAATAACTCCAAACATCCCATAAAGACCTATTAAAACTAATTCAACTCAATTACTCTGAAACATACACACACACCTTTCTGCAATGCAACGTACCAACTGTGCAGGACACACAAACACTGAATTACTGCTGTACACACTGCGCCTCTCTCAGGCTGCTGCCCACATGGACACCGACAGAAAGGTAGTAAAAATGATTAATTATTTAAAGCCCTATAAAGTCTCATAAAATACAACAAGGGTGGTTTCTGTGGATGTAACATCTCAGCTGTGAAATACTGAATATCTGAAGAAGTCCACTGGAAACACTGAGGATGCAAACCATGTTGAACACAGTATTTAAAATAACCACTACAAAGTTGAACCAACTGATGCTTGTAAAAATTAAAGCGTCGAATTTACATTTGCTCAAATGTCTTTTTGCTACTGAAAGGCTTTTATTGTGACAGACAACACCTCATATTTTCAAATACAGGAAGTACTTACCACCAAATGAATGCCCTCCTTTTATTGGGGGGGGGGGGGTCACATTTTGGGTGTGTTTTGCTGTTTCATTATAAGTCACTCTGACCTCCACAATCACATCTCCCTGAACATCCAGGTTTGACTGATTAACATTCTTTATATTGCCATCTTTTACAACCCCAATTCCAATGAAGTTGGGACATTTTGTAAAATGTAAATTAAAAACAGAATACAATGATTTGCAAATCCTCTTCAACCTATATTCAATTGAATACACCACAAAGACAAGATATTTAATGTTCAAACTAATAAACTTTATTGTTTTTGTGCAAATATTTGCTCATTTTGAAATGAATGCCTGCAACACGTTTCAAAAAAGCTGGGACGGTGTGACAAAAGACTGGGAAAGCTGATGAATGGTCAAAGAACACCTGTTTGGAACATTCCACGGGTGAACAGGTTAATTGGAAACAAGTGACTGTCATGATTGCGTATAAAAGGAGCATCCCCAAAAGGCTCAGCCGTTGACAAGCAAAGATGGGGTGAGGATCACCACTTTGTGAACAACTGCGTGAAAAAATAGTCCAACAATTTAAGAACAATGTTTATCAACGTTCAATTGCAAGGAATTTAGGGATTCCATCATCTACAGTCCACAATATAATCAGAAGATTCAGATAATCTGGAGAACTTTCTACACGTAAGCGGCAAGGCCAAAAGCCAACACTGAATGCCCGTGACCTTCGATCCCTCAGGCGGGACTGTATTAAAAACCAACATCACTGTGTAAAGGATCTTACCGCGTGGGCTCAGCAACACTTCAGAAAAACAGTTAACACAGTTCTTCGCTACAAGTTAAAACTCTACCATGCAAAGTGAAAGCCATACATGAACAACATCCAGAAACACTGCCGCCTTGTCTCAGCCCGAGCTCATTTGAAATGGACAGACACAAAGTGGAAAAGTGTGCTGTGGTCTGATGAGTCCACATTTCAAATTGTTGTTGGAAATCATGGACATCGTGTCCTCTGGACAAAAGAGGTAAAAGACCATCCAGACTGTTACCAGCTAAAAGTTCAAAAGCCAGCACCTGTGATGGTATGGGGGTGTGTTAGAGCCCATGGCATGGACAACTTACACATCTGTGATGGCACCACCAATGCTGAAAGGTACATCCAGGTTTTGGAGCAACACATGTTGCCATCTAAGCAACGTCTTTTTCAGGGACGTCCCTGCTTATTTCAGCAAGACAATACCAAGACACATTCTGCACGTGTTACAACAGCGTGGCTTCGTAGTAAAAGAGTGCGGGTACTAGACTGGCCTGTCTGCAGTCCAGACCTGTCGCATACTGAAAATGTGTGGCACATTATAAAGCACAAAATATGACAACGGAGACCCCGGACTGTTGAACAACTGAAGTTGTACATCAAGCAAGAATGGGAAAGAATTCCATCTACAAAGCTTCAACAATTAGTGTCCTCAGTTCCCAAACGCTTATTGAGTGTTGTTAGAAGCAAAGGTGATGTAACACAGTGGTAAACATACCACTGTCCCAGCTTTTTTGAAACATGTTGCAGGCATCCATTTCAAAATGAGCAAATATTTGCACAAACGCAGGCGCAGCGGGGTGCACGAGACTGCCCCATCTTCCCACACAGCATGCCTTTCCTACCCTCAGGCTGTCCATCAAACTGTGACAGGAAGACAAAGTTTAGCTATGTGCCGCCACCGAGGAGTCGACCTCGCCGCTAAGTCTGCTGGCCTCGCTCCCTTGCACTGACCCTGTAATTGCTGCTGCTGATAAACTGACAAAGTTTATCAGTTTGAAAATTAAATATCTTGTCTTTGTGGTGTATTCAATTGAATATAGGTTGAAGAGGATCTGGAAATCATTGTATTCTGTTTTTATTTACAGTTTAAACAATGTCCCAACTTCATTGGAATTGGGGTTATATAACCGCCATAAAAATGTCTCAGAGTAGCCAGATTGTATTAGGTTCTACCCTACTCTCTAGTGTGCCATGTTACAGTTCTTTGAGTTTGGGTTACTGACCTTTTCTATCATTCCAGAACCCATTTCTTGCCTACTCTTTTTGCTCTAGTTACATCGTTTTTCATACCATGTTCTAGATCCCTGGTGCCATTCTGGATTCCTGTCTTTAGTGTGGCATTTCGGACACTATGGTATGAGAATTTTTTGGTTGCTGAACTCATTATGTGTTTTGGATACCTCTGCTGCCAACCCCTTGAAAAACTTGCAATTGAGTCCTCTGGTTACTGAACTGGACTGATTACAGTGTGCCAGACCCAATCTTGAGTTTTGGCCATTCCTATTGTCTGCCACAAAGCTGCTCTGAGTCATACATATTATTAATTATTCTTATTTAGAAAAATAGAATTTATTCCAAGGATTCATCATTGTGGTTCTCTGCATTGAGGTCTTTGCCTAGATCCATTGCACGCATTGGGATTTAGTACAAGTTTTACACTGAATGTCCTCCCTGAAGCAACTCCAGTGATATGTTGTACCCCCCCAACACACACACACAATGACAATAAAGAATATTCAATTCTATTGCCTATTCTATTCTATTTCTCGGACAGACTGTCAGCTTGAACAACGCTGTTATAATTAATACAAGGTTGTAATCATTTCTCTTATTTCTGTTACCTGTCTAATACCTCTGTTAGTTTTTAAGTGTAACCATTTTGAATTTTAGCTCATTGTACTCCTGTGTGAATCTTAGGAGCAGCTACTGTTTCTGTTAGCAGTTAGCTTGTGCTAGCTTGGCTACAGGCTTGAATTTTCTGGTGCACAAATTATACTACATTACTCTCTACATTACTCTTGCGCGATGCTGACAGATAGGGTGGTTCTTTTAGAGAGCTGTGTCCGTAAGCTAGAACAGCTTCTTAGTTCAGTGAAGTTAGATATTACGGGCAATCCAGGTAAGCTTAGCGTCAGGCCAGCTAACACGTCCATTAGCATTAGCTTAGCAACGCCAGCAAAAGATGATGGCTTCTGGACTGTTGTTAGGCAGAAGAAGCTGCGTAGGGCCTGGTGCCCAGTTGTGACACCTGGACCACAGTCGCCATGACAAACTGTGAACCGTTTTTCAGCCTTAGACATGCCTGTTGTTAGCTCTCCAAGTCCACAAGTGACTTACACCCCTATCTCCAGGCCGAAATGCCATGCATTAGTAATAGGGGATTCTATTGCCCGCAAAGTTAGATTACAGATCCCAACTGACGTTACCTATATTCCTGGGCCCAGAGCACCTGACAATGCCTCTTACCTTAGGGTGCTAATGCTGCATAAGGGCAGACAGCCAAAGAAACATGACACTAGATATAGCCACATAGTTATTCACATCGGTGCCAATGATATTAGGATGAGACACTCAGAGGTCACAAAAATGGACATAAAGAGGACTTGTGACCCTGCCAGAAAGATGTGTCGGCATCAATTAATAGTCTCTGGTCCCCTCCCCTCCCAGGGTAATGATGAGGCATTTAGCAGGCTGACATCAATGAATAGGTGGCTGGTGCAATTTTGTAGGCAGCAAGGCCTTAGTAGATACACACTCAATCCGTTCATTAACAGGCACATGCACTTGACGGGTGTGTGGGCCTGGGTATGGGTGAGACACGTATATCATCCACACTTAATCCGTTCATAAACAGGCACATGCACTTGGAGAGTGTACTGGCTTGGGTATAGGCGAAACACAACAAGTGTATGACCAATCAGTGAGTATTATGATTTGATGACCTTGAAATGGTGTTTACTGAAAGGTTATGGATTGTAATGTACAAGGTACAACATTATGTCATGCACTTATATATTACCTAACTTGTCTGTACGGAGGGGGGTAGGCGTTTATAAGCTTTGCTTCAGCCTACTCCTGTTGGGCATCACGTATATAATTACTTTATCAATCAATCAATCAATTTTATTTATATAGTGCCAAATCACAACAAACAGTTGCCCCAAGGCGCTTTATATTGTAAGGCAAGGCCATACAATAATTACGTAAAAACCCCAACGGTCAAAACGACCCCCTGTGAGCAAGCACTTGGCGACAGTGGGAAGGAACAACTCCCTTTTAACAGGAAGAAACCTCCAGCAGAACCAGGCTCAGGGAGGGGCAGTCTTCTGCTGGGACTGGATGGGGCTGAGGGAGAGAACCAGAAAAAAAAACAAATATTTGCTTACAACCATGTAAATCTGTTGCACAAATAAAAAAATGATGACCTGAACTAATTTTATTGATAATTGGCCTTTTATTTGGGGTTGCCATGGCTTGCTGATGCCGGACGGCCTTCACCCTACTGAAGAAGGTACCGCCATCTTATCTGCGAACACAGATAGAACTCTACAGGGCGGGTAACTCTACAGCAGGCCACGAAGCAGGTGATTAGAGAACCTGCAGGGCTTACAACTAATGTAGAATGTTGAATTTAATTGCCCCTTGTGGGATTAATAAAGTTGTTTGATTTGATTTAGTCATGGAATTGATTAGCTTAGTGAGGAAATGAATGCAGAAAATCCACTATGGTGATAGTGCAGTTTATGTTGCAGGGAGGGAAACTGGTCTAGTTGAGACTGTGGCCTGTTTTCGCAGGCATGTCCATAAAGAGCATAGAGGGAGAAGTTTTGCAAACTTAATACCCATTATTGCACTGGATGACATTAAAATTGAGGATGCCCCACTGGCTGTTCCTGACACATCAAATATTTTGTGTCTACTACCTACAATCCGCGTGGAACTTTTTAAACCTAAACCTAATTTTAGGCATCTTATATATACTACTCTAGAACCACCCCCAAATTCCAACAGTCCAACTGTCAACCCCACTGAGGTCCTTAATTTGGGTCTCATTAACATAAGGTCACTGTCCTTTAAACTCTCCAAAAAAAAAAGTCATAAATTTTACATTTCAGTCAAATAGGATATGATGTTTGGTGATCTCTAGAGGGGAAGGTAATCTCTGTCACCCAAATTTCCAGAAAACTTAAGGTGATCACTGTCACAACAGTGTCTCTTCTCAGGAAAAATGGTTCTTAGACAGTACTTTCATAGAAAATAACAGAAACCAGTTCTCTTATGCTTAACAGTGACAAACTGTTTAACTGGATATCGAGGTTTAATTGATATATAATTAGTGGATGATGTTTGAATTTTTTGGTGTGAATGTGGCAGATTTAAACCGGTGTCATGAAGAAACATTTAAGAAGTGCCAGTGCCTAGCATTGGAGTAAACGTATGACAGTTATATCTCCTGGGAGGAAGAACAGAAAAGACTGCAACTACAGCCAAAAACAAGTGAGCGGTGGCACACCTGGAGAATATGTGGTTTCTAACAAATTTAGATTCATCATCTTCAAATTGTGTCATCTAATCCTAGTCATTTATCCAAACACTAAAGACCTGCTCTTGATGTCATACTTTTCACCAGTAACACCACAGAAGAAAGAGGAGCTGCTTTCACCAACGAAACACAAGCCTGAGTCATTTTCCACTGATACAACTGCTGAACACCGCTACAGTATGACAAATGAAGTTATGGTGCACGCAGGCACACGCGCACCAGCCAAAAGGGAAGCATGAACCCCCCAACCCCATCCTAAAAGTTTTCCCTCACACGTCAAATCATTATTCAGGGCTTCTCGTCGCTCCATGTTTTCTTTCCACTCAGCCCTGCTGATTCAGTCCACAGTGCCCAGTGTTAACATGGTAATTACAGATGGGGGTTGCAATAATAAGAATAAAGAGAGCGAGGCCCAAACCTCTGGCCACTTTCTTTCTGTGCTCATGTTCTTTTACTTTGATTGTTTCCAGTGCGTGTGACAGCGGCCCAAAGACATTAGGAGTGTTGTGGTCGGGCACTAAGCAGACACTGGCCGAGACCCCTCAAATGTAAGGCGCAAACAGGCGTGATCCCAGTCCATGTCCCTGCTGCATCCCGGACCAGAGTCACAGGGAACGTACAATCTGGCCAAATAAGACGAAAAACAAAATCATGGAACTGCAATTAGTTGTGTTTTTTTTTTTAGTTTAACCATCTTTTTGGGTGCAAATAAAGGACCTTTATTGAAACCCATCCTCGGACTGTGTGATGGGAAGGTCACGGTCTATACTCTAGAGCAATGGTTCTAACACCGGTCCTCAAGTACCACCTAATCTTACACATTTTCCATCTCTACCTGCTCAGCTACAAGCTGATTACCTCATTCAGGTCTCTGTTAGTACTTTATTAGCCGCACACCTGATGAGCTCATTAGCTTGTGACATGGTTTGAGAACCACTGCTCTGGAGGTTAGAGAGGCAGGTTTCTGCAAATCCTCTGTTCAATAAATCCCCAAGATGAATAATAAATGCTGCCTTCTTGTAAGTTTCTGAATTAAAAAGTGGCATCATGAGGATAACCTTTACTGGCATCACAGTTGCACAGTGGTTATCTCTGTTGCCTCACAGCAAGAAGGTTGTGGGATTGCTCCCCGTCTGGGCCTTTCTGTATGGAGTTTGCGTGTTCTCCCTGTGTGCGCTCTGGCTCCGCCCACTTCCAAAGACATGCAGGTGAACAGGCCACTTTAAACTGACCATAGGTGTGAATGTGTTTCTCTGCCTTCATGCAGCCCTGCGACAGACTGGCAGATGCCAGGGTGTCCTGCCCAGGGTGTACCCCGCCTCTCTCCCTACGACTGCTGGGATAGGCTCCTGCCCCCCCACCCCCAACCCTTAACTGGAATAAGCAAGTATAGATGAATGAATGTTGCTTTTATCTCACTCCATCTCTCTCTCTCTCTCTCTCACTCTCACACACACACACACACACACACACACACACACACACACACACACACACACACACACACACACTAGAATAATAAGCTATTGTTATTGTTTAAGCATGCTGATCTAACTTATTCATGTTTATCATTTTCATTCCAAACTATTATTATTATCATCCTGATTTGTCATGAGTAGAGAGAGTGCAGATGTTTCGATCCTCACTGAGGTCCACTGAGTTGAATTTATGATATTCCTACTGGCCAGGTGTTGTGTCACAGCTGTT